>NC_143024.1:96491982-96696982 GCF_057628025.1 Oncorhynchus mykiss
GTTAAAGTAGAGGAGGATGAGGAAAGGAGAGGTCACTTCCCACCAGAGTTAAAGTAGAGGAGGATGAGGAAAGGAGAGGTCGGCTGTCAGCCCACTTCCCACCAGAGTTAAAGTAGAGGAGGATGAGGAAAGGAGAGGTCGGCTGTCAGCCCACTTCCCACCAGAGTTAAAGTAGAGGAGGATGAGGAAAGGAGAGGTCGGCTGTCAGCCCATTTCCCACCAGAGTTAAAGTAGAGGAGGAGGAGGAGGAGGAGGAGGGAGGAGAAGAGGAGAAGGTGGAAGAGGAGGGAGAAGAGGAGGAGGAGGAGGGAGAAGAGGAGAAGGTGGAAGAGGAGGGAGAAGAGGAACGGGAGGAGGAGGAGAGAGAAGAGGAGGAGGTGGAAGAGGAGGGAGAAGAGGAAGGGGAGGAGGAGGAGGGAGAAGAGGTGAAGGTGGAAGTGGAGGGAGAAGAGGAAGGGGAGGAGGAGGGAGGAGAAGAGGAAGGGGAGAAGGAGGATGAGGAAGAGGAGGGAGAAGAGGAAGGGGAGCAAGAGAATGATGCGGGGGAAAAGCAATAGGAAAGGGGAGGAAGAGGATGAGGAGGAGCGGTAAGAAAGGGAAAAGAGGAAGAGGAGGGAAAAGAGGAAGGGTAGGAAGAGGGAGAGTTACAGACGTGCTCAAAGTGAGCTGCTGACTTATTTCAGTTTTGTTGTGTTTTTAGAATGAGATAAACACTCAAATCTAAAAAAATAATTCAAGACAAGAAGTACCTTTGTCCATCAAATGAATAAGTTTTGACTCTCGCTAGCTAGCTACACCACAAAAACCTAGCCAGCAGACTAACAAGCTAGCCAGAAGAAACGAGCTAGAACAAACCTGGCAAGGGGAGTTAATGCAACTACATCAAACGACCAAACTGAGTGAGTCAACCAGAAACGAGCACGGACTCTAACTTTAAATATATCTTCTGGTTTTTTTTGTGTGTGTGTGAAAACGTTTCACTCAAAGTCTTGAACAGAAGCCAGATTGATTTTTTTTTTAAATGATCGTACAACAGACCACATTTATACCCTCCACTCTAATTGACAAACAAGTCAACCAAAACAAAGACACAATCTGCTCGTGTTTTCTAGACTTCAAGAAAGCATTTGATTCAACTTGGCACAAAGGTTTTTATATAAACTAATAGAAAGTGGTAATGGAGGGAAAACACTAAAAACAAATGTGTGGTTAAAACTGGCAACAAGCTTCTCTCAGTCTCTCAGGGACGTGGAGTGAAACAGGGCTGTCCAATAAGTCCAACACTATTTAACATCTAAATTAATGAATTGGCCAAAACATTACAAGAATCTGCAGCACCTGGTCTCACTCTACACAACCCTGAAATCAAGGCACCTGGTCTCACCCTACACAACACTGAAATCAAGGTTAACCACAAGTTCTGTCAGACCTGGGCTCTGACTGTTAACCACAAGTTCTGTCAGACCTGGGCTCTGACCGTTAATCAAAGGTTCTGTCTGACCTGGGCTCTGACCTGGCTGCCCAGAGAGCACAGTCTGGCTATAGAGACCGGTCGTCACAGACAAACCTGGCTGCCCAGAGAGGACAGTCTTGCTATAGAGACCAGTCGTCACAGACAAACCTGGCTGCCCAGAGAGGACAATCTGGCTATAGAGACCGGTCATCACAGACAAACCTGACTGCCCAGAGAGGACAGGCTGTGTTCACTCTGCTCCAGGGGAGAGGTAGAGACCAAGCTGCTTTCCTATTACACTGTGACAAATACTCAAATTAAAGAGAATATTTCTTTCCCAAAATTATCATTCAGTACAAAGAATTTGAAACTAAAAAATCAAATATTTATTGGGTGAAAAGCCAGACTGTGTACCTGAGGGACAGCCAGACTGTGTACCTGAGGGACAGCCAGAATGTCTACCTGAGGGGACAGCCAGAATGTCTACCTGAGGGACAGCCAGAATGTCTCCCTGAGGGGACAGCCATAATGTCTACCTGAGGGACAGCCAGACTGTGTACCTGAGGGACAGACAGAATGTCTACCTGAGGGGACAGCCAGAATGTCTACCTGAGGGACAGACAGAATGTCTACCTGAGGGGACAGCCAGAATGTCTACCTGAGGGGACAGCCAGAATGTCTACCTGAGGGACAGCCAGAATGTCTACCTGAGGGGACAGCCAGAATGTCGACCTGAGGGACAGCCAGAATGTCTACCTGAGGGGACAGCCAGAATGTCTACCTGAGGGACAGACAGAATGTCTACCTGAGGGGACAGCCAGAATGTCTACCTGAGGGACAGACAGAATGTCTACCTGAGGGACAGCCAGAATGTCTCCATGAGGGGACAGCCATAATGTCTACCTGAGGGACAGCCAGACTGTGTACCTGAGGGACAGCCAGAATGTCTACCTGAGGGGACAGCCAGAATGTCTACCTGAGGGACAGACAGAATGTCTACCTGAGGGGACAGCCAGAATGTCTACCTGAGGGACAGCCAGAATGTCTACCTGAGGGGACAGCCAGACTGTGTACCTGAGAGACAGCCAGAATGTCTACCTGAGGGGACAGCCAGAATGTCTACCTGAGGGGACAGCCAGAATGTCTACCTGAGGGACAGCCAGAATGTGTCCCTGAGGGACAGCCAGAATGTCTACCTGAGGGACAGCCAGACTGTTGAACAGCTTCTATTACCATCAGACTGTTGAACAGCTTCTATTACCATCAGACTGTTGAACAGCTTCTATCACCATCAGACTGTTGAACAGCTTCTATTACCATCAGACTGTTGAACAGCTTCTATTACCATCAGACTGTTGAACAGCTTCTATTACCATCAGACTGTTGAACAGCTTCGATTACCATCAGACTGTTGAACAGCTTCTATTACCAGACCATCAGACTGTTGAACATCTTCTATCACCAGACCATCAGACTGTTGAACAGCTTCTATTACCATCAGACTGTTGAACAGCTTCTATTACCATCAGACTGTTGAACAGCTTCGATTACCATCATACTGTTGAACAGCTTCTATCACCAGACCATCAGACTGTTGAACAGCTTCTATTACCATCAGACTGTTGAACAGCTTCTATTACCATCAGACTGTTGAACAGCTTCTATTACCATCAGACTGTTGAACAACTTCTATTACCATCAGACTGTTGAACAGCTTCTATTACCATCAGACTGTTGAACAGCTTCTATTACCATCAGACTGTTGAACAGCTTCTATCACCATCAGACTGTTGAACAGCTTCTATTACCATCAGACTGTTGAACAGCTTCTATTACCATCAGACTGTTGAACAGCTTCTATTACCATCAGACTGTTGAACAGCTTCGATTACCATCATACTGTTGAACAGCTTCTATTACCATCAGACTGTTGAACAGCTTCTATCACCATCAGACTGTTGAACAGCTTCTATCACCATCAGACTGTTGAACAGGTTCTAATACCATCAGACTGTTGAACAGCTTCTATTACCATCAGACTGTTGAACAGCTTCTATTACCAGATCATCAGACTGTTGAACAGCTTCTATTGCCAGACCATTAGACTGTTGAGCAGCTTCTATCACCATCAGACTGTTGCACAGCTTCTATTACCATCAGACTGTTGAACAGCTTCTATCACCATCAGACTGTTGAACAGCTTCTATTACCATCAGACTGTTGAACAGCTTCTATCACCATCAGACTGTTGAACAGCTTCTATTACCATCAGACTGTTGAACAGCTTCTATTACCATCAGACTGTTGAACAGCTTCTATCACCATCAGACTGTTAAACAGCTTCTATTACCATCAGACTGTTGAACAGCTTCTATCACCATCAGACTGTTGAACAGCTTCTATCACCATCAGACTGTTGAACAGCTTCTATTACCATCAGACTGTTGAACAGCTTCTATCACCATCAGACTGTTGAACAGCTTCTATTACCATCAGAATGTTGAACAGGTTCTAATACCATCAGACTGTTGAACAGCTTCTATTACCATCAGACTGTTGAACAGCTTCTATTACCATCAGACTGTTGAACAGCTTCTATCACTATCAGACTGTTAAACAGCTTCTATTACCATCAGACTGTTGAACAGCTTCTATTACCATCAGAATGTTGAACAGGTTCTAATACCATCAGACTGTTGAACAGCATCTATTACCATCAGACTGTTGAACAGCTTCTATCACCATCAGACTGCTGAACAGCTTCTATCACCAGACCATCAGACTGTTGAACAGCTTCTATCACCATCAGACTGATGAACAGCTTCTATCACCATCAGACTGATGAACAGCTTCTATTACCATCAGACTGTTGAACAGCTTCTATCACCAGACCATCAGACTGTTGAACAGCTTCTATTACCATCAGACTGTTGAACAGCTTCTATCACCATCAGACTGTTGAACAGCTTCTATCACCATCAGACTGTTGAACAGCTTCTATCACCATCAGACTGTTGAACAGCTTCTATCACCATCAGACTGTTGAACAGCTTCTATTACCAGACCATCAGACTGTTGAACAGCTTCTATTACCAGACCATCAGACTGTTGAACAGCTTCTATCACCATCAGACTGTTGAACAGCTTCTATCACCATCAGACTGTTGAACAGCTTCTATCACCATCAGACTGTTGAACAGCTTCTATCACCATCAGACTGTAGAACAGATTCTATCACCATCAGACTGTTGAACAGCTTCTATTACCATCAGACTGTTAAACAGCTTCTATTACCATCAGACTATTGAACAGCTTCTATCACCATCAGACTGTTGAACAGCTTCTATCACCATCAGACTGTTAAACAGCTTCTATTACCATCAGACTGTTAAACAGCTTCTATTACCATCAGACTGTTGAACAGCTTCTATTACCATCAGACTGTTAAACAGCTTCTATTACCATCAGACTGTTAAACAGCTTCTATCACCATCAGACTGTTGAACAGCTTCTATCACCATCAGACTGTTAAACAGCTTCTATTACCATCAGACTGTTGAACAGCTTCTATTACCATCAGACTGTTAAACAGCTTCTATTACCATCAGACTATTGAACAGCTTCTATCACCATCAGACTGTTGAACAGCTTCTATCACCATCAGACTGTTGAACAGCTTCTATCACCATCAGACTGTTGAACAGCTTCTATCACCATCAGACTGTTGAACAGCTTCTATTACCATCAGACTGTTGAACAGCTTCTATCACCATCAGACTGTTAAACAGCTTCTATCACCATCAGACTGTTGAACAGCTTCTATTACCATCAGACTGTTGAACAGCTTCTATCACCATCAGACTGTTGAAAAGCTTCTATTACCATCAGACTGTTGAACAGCTTCTATTACCATCAGACTGTTGAACAGCTTCTATCACCATCAGACTGTTGAACAGCTTCTATCACCATCATACTGTTGAACAGCTTCTATCACCATCAGACTGTTGAACAGATTCTATCACTATCAGACTGTTGAACAGCTTCGATTACCATCATACTGTTGAACAGCTTCTATTACCATCAGACTGTTGAACAGCTTCTATCACCATCAGACTGTTGAACAGCTTCTATCACCATCAGACTGTTGAACAGCTTCGATTACCATCATACTGTTGAACAGCTTCTATTACCATCAGACTGTTGAACAGCTTCTATCACCATCAGACTGTTGAACAGCTTCTATCACCATCAGACTGTTGAACAGGTTCTAATACCATCAGACTGTTGAACAGCTTCTATTACCATCAGACTGTTGAACAGCTTCTATTACCAGATCATCAGACTGTTGAACAGCTTCTATTGCCAGACCATTAGACTGTTGAGCAGCTTCTATCACCATCAGACTGTTGCACAGCTTCTATTACCATCAGACTGTTGAACAGCTTCTATCACCATCAGACTGTTGAACAGCTTCTATTACCATCAGACTGTTGAACAGCTTCTATCACCATCAGACTGTTGAACAGCTTCTATTACCATCAGACTGTTGAACAGGTTCTATTACCATCAGACTGTTGAACAGCTTCTATTACCATCAGACTGTTGAACAGCTTCTATCACCATCAGACTGTTAAACAGCTTCTATTACCATCAGACTGTTGAACAGCTTCTATCACCATCAGACTGTTGAACAGCTTCTATTACCATCAGAATGTTGAACAGGTTCTAATACCATCAGACTGTTGAACAGCTTCTATTACCATCAGACTGTTGAACAGCTTCTATTACCATCAGACTGTTGAACAGCTTCTATCACCATCAGACTGTTAAACAGGTTCTAATACCATCAGACTGTTGAACAGCTTCTATTACCATCAGACTGTTGAACAGCTTCTATCACCATCAGACTGTTGAACAGGTTCTAATACCATCAGACTGTTGAACAGCTTCTATTACCATCAGACTGTTGAACAGCTTCTATCACCATCAGACTGTTGAACAGGTTATATTACCATCAGACTGTTGAACAGCTTCTATCACCATCAGACTGCTGAACAGCTTCTATCACCAGACCATCAGACTGTTGAACAGCTTCTATCACCATCAGACTGATGAACAGCTTCTATCACCATCAGACTGATGAACAGCTTCTATTACCATCAGACTGTTGAACAGCTTCTATCACCATCAGACTGTTGAACAGCTTCTATCACCATCAGACTGTTGAACAGCTTCTATCATCATCAGACTGTTGAACAGCTTCTATCACCATCAGACTGTTGAACAGCTTCTATTACCAGACCATCAGACTGTTGAACAGCTTCTATCACCAGCAGACTGTTGAACAGCTTCTATTACCATCAGACTGTTAAACAGCTTCTATTACCTTCAGACTATTGAACAGCTTCTATCACCATCAGACTGTTGAACAGCTTCTATCACCATCAGACTGTTGAACAGCTTCTATCACCATCAGACTGTTGAACAGCTTCTATCACCATCAGACTGTTGAACAGCTTCTATCACCATCAGACTATTGAACAGCTTCTATTACCATCAGACTGTTGAACAGCTTCTATCACCATCAGACTGTTAAACAGCTTCTATCACCATCAGACTGTTGAACAGCTTCTATTACCATCAGACTGTTGAACAGCTTCTATCACCATCAGACTGTTAAACAGCTTCTATTACCATCAGACTGTTGAACAGGTTCTATCACCATCAGACTGATGAACAGCTTCTATCACCATCAGACTGATGAACAGCTTCTATTACCATCAGACTGTTGAACAGCTTCTATCACCAGACCATCAGACTGTTGAACAGCTTCTATTACCATCAGACTGTTGAACAGCTTCTATCACCATCAGACTGTTGAACAGCTTCTATCACCATCAGACTGTTGAACAGCTTCTATCACCATCAGACTGTTGAACAGCTTCTATCACCATCAGACTGTTGAACAGCTTCTATTACCAGACCATCAGACTGTTGAACAGCTTCTATTACCAGACCATCAGACTGTTGAACAGCTTCTATCACCATCAGACTGTTGAACAGCTTCTATCACCATCAGACTGTTGAACAGCTTCTATCACCATCAGACTGTTGAACAGCTTCTATCACCATCAGACTGTAGAACAGATTCTATCACCATCAGACTGTTGAACAGCTTCTATTACCATCAGACTGTTAAACAGCTTCTATTACCATCAGACTATTGAACAGCTTCTATCACCATCAGACTGTTGAACAGCTTCTATCACCATCAGACTGTTAAACAGCTTCTATTACCATCAGACTGTTAAACAGCTTCTATTACCATCAGACTGTTGAACAGCTTCTATTACCATCAGACTGTTAAACAGCTTCTATTACCATCAGACTGTTAAACAGCTTCTATCACCATCAGACTGTTGAACAGCTTCTATCACCATCAGACTGTTAAACAGCTTCTATTACCATCAGACTGTTGAACAGCTTCTATTACCATCAGACTGTTAAACAGCTTCTATTACCATCAGACTATTGAACAGCTTCTATCACCATCAGACTGTTGAACAGCTTCTATCACCATCAGACTGTTGAACAGCTTCTATCACCATCAGACTGTTGAACAGCTTCTATCACCATCAGACTGTTGAACAGCTTCTATTACCATCAGACTGTTGAACAGCTTCTATCACCATCAGACTGTTAAACAGCTTCTATCACCATCAGACTGTTGAACAGCTTCTATTACCATCAGACTGTTGAACAGCTTCTATCACCATCAGACTGTTGAAAAGCTTCTATTACCATCAGACTGTTGAACAGCTTCTATTACCATCAGACTGTTGAACAGCTTCTATCACTATCAGACTGTTGAACAGCTTCTATCACCATCAGACTGTTGAACAGCTTCTATCACCATCAGACTGTTGAACAGATTCTATCACTATCAGACTGTTGAACAGCTTCGATTACCATCATACTGTTGAACAGCTTCTATTACCATCAGACTGTTGAACAGCTTCTATCACCATCAGACTGTTGAACAGCTTCTATCACCATCAGACTGTTGAACAGCTTCGATTACCATCATATTGTTGAACAGCTTCTATTACCATCAGACTGTTGAACAGCTTCTATCACCATCAGACTGTTGAACAGCTTCTATCACCATCAGACTGTTGAACAGGTTCTAATACCATCAGACTGTTGAACAACTTCTATTACCATCAGACTGTTGAACAGCTTCTATTACCAGATCATCAGACTGTTGAACAGGTTCTATTGCCAGACCATTAGACTGTTGAGCAGCTTCTATCACCATCAGACTGTTGCACAGCTTCTATTACCATCAGACTGTTGAACAGCTTCTATCACCATCAGACTGTTGAACAGCTTCTATTACCATCAGACTGTTGAACAGCTTCTATCACCATCAGACTGTTGAACAGCTTCTATTACCATCAGACTGTTGAACAGGTTCTATTACCATCAGACTGTTGAACAGCTTCTATTACCATCAGACTGTTGAACAGCTTCTATCACCATCAGACTGTTAAACAGCTTCTATTACCATCAGACTGTTGAACAGCTTCTATCACCATCAGACTGTTGAACAGCTTCTATTACCATCAGAATGTTGAACAGGTTCTAATACCATCAGACTGTTGAACAGCTTCTATTACCATCAGACTGTTGAACAGCTTCTATTACCATCAGACTGTTGAACAGCTTCTATCACCATCAGACTGTTAAACAGGTTCTAATACCATCAGACTGTTGAACAGCTTCTATTACCATCAGACTGTTGAACAGCTTCTATCACCATCAGACTGTTGAACAGGTTCTAATACCATCAGACTGTTGAACAGCTTCTATTACCATCAGACTGTTGAACAGCTTCTATCACCATCAGACTGTTGAACAGGTTATATTACCATCAGACTGTTGAACAGCTTCTATCACCATCAGACTGCTGAACAGCTTCTATCACCAGACCATCAGACTGTTGAACAGCTTCTATCACCATCAGACTGATGAACAGCTTCTATCACCATCAGACTGATGAACAGCTTCTATTACCATCAGACTGTTGAACAGCTTCTATCACCATCAGACTGTTGAACAGCTTCTATCACCATCAGACTGTTGAACAGCTTCTATCATCATCAGACTGTTGAACAGCTTCTATCACCATCAGACTGTTGAACAGCTTCTATTACCAGACCATCAGACTGTTGAACAGCTTCTATCACCAGCAGACTGTTGAACAGCTTCTATTACCATCAGACTGTTAAACAGCTTCTATTACCTTCAGACTATTGAACAGCTTCTATCACCATCAGACTGTTGAACAGCTTCTATCACCATCAGACTGTTGAACAGCTTCTATCACCATCAGACTGTTGAACAGCTTCTATCACCATCAGACTGTTGAACAGCTTCTATCACCATCAGACTATTGAACAGCTTCTATTACCATCAGACTGTTGAACAGCTTCTATCACCATCAGACTGTTAAACAGCTTCTATCACCATCAGACTGTTGAACAGCTTCTATTACCATCAGACTGTTGAACAGCTTCTATCACCATCAGACTGTTAAACAGCTTCTATTACCATCAGACTGTTGAACAGGTTCTATTACCATCAGACTGTTGAACAGGTTCTAATACCATCAGACTGTTGAAGAGCTTCTATTACCATCAGACTGTTGAACAGCTTCTATTACCATCAGACTGTTGAACAGCTTCTATCACCATCAGACTGTTAAACAGCTTCTATTACCATCAGACTGTTGAACAGCTTCTATCACCATCAGACTGTTGAACAGCTTCTATTACCATCAGAATGTTGAACAGGTTCTAATACCATCAGACTGTTGAACAGCTTCTATTACCATCAGACTGTTGAACAGCTTCTATTACCATCAGACTGTTGAACAGCTTCTATCACCATCAGACTGTTAAACAGCTTCTATTACCATCAGACTGTTGAACAGCTTCTATCACCATCAGACTGTTGAACAGCTTCTATTACCATCAGAATGTTGAACAGGTTCTAATACCATCAGACTGTTGAACAGCTTCTATTACCATCAGACTGTTGAACAGCTTCTATCACCATCAGACTGTTGAACAGCTTATATTACCATCAGACTGTTGAACAGCTTCTATCACCATCAGACTGCTGAACAGCTTCTATCACCAGACCATCAGACTGTTGAACAGCTTCTATCACCATCAGACTGATGAACAGCTTCTATCACCATCAGACTGATGAACAGCTTCTATTACCATCAGACTGTTGAACAGCTTCTATCACCATCAGACTGTTGAACAGCTTCTATCACCAGACCATCAGACTGTTGAACAGCTTCTATTACCATCAGACTGTTGAACAGCTTCTATTACCATCAGACTGTTGAACAGCTTCTATCACCAGACCATCAGACTGTTGAACAGCTTCTATTACCATCAGACTGTTGAACAGCTTCTATCACCATCAGACTGTTGAACAGCTTCTATTACCAGACCATCAGACTGTTGAACAGCTTCTATCACCAGACCATCACTGTTGAACAGCTTCTATCACCAGCAGACTGTTGAACAGCTTCTATTACCATCAGACTGTTAAACAGCTTCTATTACCATCAGACTGTTGAACAGCTTCTATCACCATCAGACTGTTGAACAGCTTCTATCACCAGACCATCAGACTGTTGAACAGCTTCTATCACCAGCAGACTGTTGAACAGCTTCTATTACCATCAGACTGTTGAACAGCTTCTATCACCATCAGACTGTTGAACAGCTTCTATTACCATCAGACTGTTAAACAGCTTCTATTACCATCAGGCTGTTGAACAGCTTCTATCACCAGCAGACTGTTGAACAGCTTCTATCACCATCAGACTGTTGAACAGCTTCTATTACCATCAGACTGTTGAACAGCTTCTATTACCATCAGACTGTTGAACAGCTTCTATTACCATCAGACTGTTGAACAGCTTCTATCACCATCAGACTGTTGAACAGCTTCTATTACCATCAGACAGTTGAACAGCTTCTATTACCATCAGACTGTTGAACAGCTTCTATCACCATCAGACTGTTGAACAGCTTCTATTACCAGACCATCAGACTGTTGAACAGCTTCTATCACCATCAGACTGTTGAACAGCTTCTATTACCATCAGACTGTTGAACAGCTTCTATCACCATCAGACTGTTGAACAGCTTCTATCACCATCAGACTGTTGAACAGCTTCTATTACCATCAGACTGTTGAACAGCTTCTATTACCATCAGACTGTTGAACAGCTTCTATCACCATCAGACTGTTAAACAGCTTCTATTACCATCAGACTGTTGAACAGCTTCTATTACCATCAGACTGTTGAACAGCTTCTATCACCATCAGACTGTTAAACAGCTTCTATTACCATCAGACTGTTGAACAGCTTCTATTACCATCAGACTGTTGAACAGTTTCTATTACCATCAGACTGTTGAACAGCTTCTATCTATCTAAGATTTAGGGATCATGTGAGGGTAATACTCTATGAATTTTATAATTAGGCATGTGAAGGCATGTGAACCTTTGGATTATTGTGATAACTCCCGACTAAAGGTTGTTCTATATAATTCTCCTTTGCTAGCTAGCTGGCCAACTAAAGCTAACATACGATCGCGTCAAATAGCTGAAAAGATATATGCAAACTATGTACACGGTCATTTGTTTTACCTTTGTTTCTATTGTTGCCATTTCTTATATCCATTATAATGATCCTGATAAATCAATTCACCTGGATCAGAGAAGCTGTCAGTCTCTTCACATTCCTTCTCTCTATGGCAAGGTGGACATCACATAACAAAAACCTGCAACATCTAGCACAGGGGCAGACCGGCAACATAGGGAGGCTTATGTATTGCCCCATGCTTTTTTCTGGGAGAGAGTGGATGAAGTTTATGAATGTATGGCTGTGATGTGGGACAGTGGATGAAGTTTATGAATGTATGGCTGGGCTGCGGGACAGTGAATGAAGTTTATGAATGCATGGCTGGGCTGTGGGACAGTGGATGAAGTTTATGAATGTATGGCCGGGCTGCGGGACAATGGATGAAGTTTATGAATGTATGGCTGGGCTGTGGGACAGTGGATGAAGTTCATGAATGTATGGCTGGGCTGCGGGACTGTGGATGAGGTTTATAAATGCCTGGCAGGGCTGCGGGACAGTGGATGAAGTTTATGAATGTATGGCTGGGCTGCGGGACAGTGGATGAAGTTTATAAATGCCTGGCTGGGCTGTGGGACAGTGGATGAAGTTAATGAATGTATGGCTGGGCTGTGGGACAGTGGATGCATCTTGATAATTAAAATAGAACTGTTACACAGGGATTATGGTGAATAACTCCCTGGTATCAACCAATGACAATCCATGATCCAAACAACAGGTCTTATAATAGTATAGAACATATAGAGGATGACAGTGGTGAAAGACAGACTGTGTCAAAGGACAGGAGACTGGATTTGAACATATGCTGACACCAGAGGCTGTGGCATTACCCCTAGACCAGCCAGGCCACAGTGGGTACAGTACTCACATGAGGGTAATATCCCAGCCAGGCCAGTGGGTACAGTACTCACATGAGGGTAATATCCCAGGCAGGCCAGTGGGTACAGTACTCACATGAGGGTAATATCCCAGCCAGGCCAGTGGGTACAGTACTCACATGAGGGTAATATCCCAGCCAGGCCAGTGGGTACAGTACTCACATGAGGGTAATATTCCAGCCAGGCCAGTGGGTACAGTACTCACATGAGGGTAATATTCCATGACCCGTAGGTACAGTACTCACATGAGGGTAATATTCCATGACCAGTAGGTACAGTACTCACATGAGGGTAATTCCATGACCCGTAGGTACAGTACTCACATGAGGGTAATATTCCAGCCAGGCCAGTGGGTACAGTACTCACATGAGGGTAATATTCCATGACCCGTAGGTACAGTACTCACATGAGGGTAATATTCCATGACCAGTAGGTACAGTACTCACATGAGGGTAATATTCCATGACCAGTAGGTACAGTACTCACATGAGGGTAATATTCCATGACCAGTAGGTACAGTACTCACATGAGGGTAATATTCCATGACCAGTAGGTACAGTACTCACATGAGGGTAATATTCCATGACCAGTAGGTACAGTACTCACATGAGGGTAATTCCATGACCCGTAGGTACAGTACTCACATGAGGGTAATATTCCAGCCAGGCCAGTGGGTACAGTACTCACATGAGGGTAATATTCCATGACCCGTAGGTACAGTACTCACATGAGGGTAATATTCCATGACCAGTAGGTACAGTACTCACATGAGGGTAATATTCCATGACCAGTAGGTACAGTACTCACATGAGGGTAATATTCCATGACAAGTAGGTACTCCACGCGTCCATCGGCTGTGAGTCTCTCGTCTCCTACGATGAAGCGTGCGATGTTATCGTGCTCCAGAAGTGGGACACGGTAGATGGCTCGCTCGTTGACAAAGTTCAGCCGGTTCTGGTAGGAGAACACCTTGACCGCCACGGGACGCTCGTCTAAAGAACCTTTATACACTGAGCCATACCGCCCACGACCAATCAACTGGGAGAGAGAAAGAGACAGAGAGTGAGAGTGGAAGAGAGAGGGGCGAGGGAGAGAGGAAGAGAGAGGGGAGAGGGAGAGAGTAAGAGAGAAGGAGGGGGAGAGAGGAAGAGAGATAGAGGGAGAGAGAGGAATGGGCCATCCATTATAAGCTAGTAAGGTGATAACACTGCCATTCTAGTCTCACCTCTAGGAGTTTAAAGGTCAACTCAACTCCACGTTCAGCACAACACCAGTGTCTACATACTGTATGACATCATCAATAAAAAAACATTGTCAAACACTATGAGATTCGCGGTGTCCTGGAGAGCAAGAAAACGACCCTCCTCTCTGGCTAGAGAGAAACGACCCTCCTCCCTGGCTAGAGAGAAACGACCCTCCTCCCTGGCTAGAGAGAAACGACCCTCCTCTCTGGCTAGAGAGAAACGACCCTCCTCCCTGGCTAGAGAGAAACGACCCTCCTCTCTGGCTAGAGAGAAACGACCCTCCTCTCTGGCTAGAGAGAAACGACCCTCCTCTCTGGCTACAGAGAAACAACCCTCAAATCTCTGGCTACAGAGAAACGACCCTCAACTCTCTGGCTACAAAGAAACGACCCTCAACTCTCTGGCTACAAAGAAACAACCCTCAACTCTCTAGCTACAAAGAAGCGACCCTCAACTCTCTGGCTACAAAGAAACAACCCTCAACTCTCTGGCTACAAAGAAACATCCCTCAACCCTCTGGCTACAAAGAAACAACCCTCCCCCCTGGCTCCAAAGAAACGATCCTCCCCTCTGGCTCCAAAAAAACGACCATCCCTCTGCCTAGAAACGACCATCCCTCTGCCTAGAAACGACCCTCCCTCTGGCTAGAGAGAAACGACCCTCCTCCCTGGCTAGAGAGAAACGACCCTCCCTCTGGCTAGAGAGAAACGACCCTCCTCTCTGGCTAGAGAGAAACGACCCTCCTCTCTGGCTAGAGAGAAACGACCCTACTCTCTGGCTAGAGAGAAACGACCCTCAACTCTCTGGCTACAAAGAAACAACCCTCAACTCTCTGGCTACAAAGAAACATCCCTCAACCCTCTGGCTACAAAGAAACTACCCTCCCCTCTGGCTACAAAGAAACGACCCTCCCCTCTGGCTCCAAAGAAACGACCATCCCTCTGCCTAGAAACGACCATCCCTCTGCCTAGAAACGACCCTCCCTCTGCCTAGAAACGACCCTCCCTCTGCCTAGAAACGACCCTCCCTCTGCCTAGAAACGACCCTCCCTCTGCCTAGAAACGACCCTCCCTCTGCCTAGAAACAACCCTCCCTCTGCCTAGAAACGACCCTCCCTCTGCCTAGAAACGACCCTCCCTCTGGATAGAAAGAACATTTTTACAGGACCTTTCTTCTTCTCTTTTTAACCCCAGTTTATAGAAACATGTTTTCACATATGTAGACACTGGTATGGTGCTGGAGAGAATGAATACGAGGTTGAAAAGTGGTGGAGTTGTCCTTTAATGCTGTCCTGGTCGAGGCTGGGTTCTGAGGCTGCTGCCTCCATCCATCATGTCATGCCATAATAACCCTAACCACTAGTAACAGCAACCCTAAGTACTACAACACCACTACTCACCTCTAGTAGTCGAGGCTGGGTTCTGAGGCTGCAGCCTCCATCATGTCATGTCATAATAACCCTAACCACTAGTAACAGCAACCCTAAGTACTACAACACCACTACTCACCTCTAGTAGTTTAAGGCTGTCCAGGTCGAGGCTGGGTTCTGAGGCTGCGGCCTCCATCATGTCCATGTTGTGTAGTCCCTGTTTCCTGTCTCCACTCAGCATGCGGTACCCGAAGAACAGCGCCACGATCAGCACTGCTACTATGGAGACAGACGCCAAGGCAATCACGATGGTCTCCTCGCGGTACAGCGGCCGCGGGTCTGGGGATGATGACATCACAGGGTCAGAGGATGACATCACACAGCAGGGGTCAGAGGTTAGGGGTCAGAGTTGGTTAGGGGCAGGTACGGAGATCCTTTCCATTTCAGGATCATAGCACCATACAGAGATAAACATAGCTTGGTCTACAGACTTGGTCTACAGAAGGTAAATGTTTCTCCTTCAGAGAGCCAGTTCACCTTGCTTACGATGTGCATCACTCTCTAATATTCACCCATTCACTCACTTCACATACTGAACTAACTAAACTAATGAACACTTTCAGGAACAGCAGTCAACAGGGGGGATCTTCAAGAGATCTCCTGTCCTCCGGTCTTTAATATCAAACATGAGTGTCACGTTCTGGCCTTAGTTCCTTTGTTTTGTCTTTGTTTTAGTATGGTCAGGGCGTGAGTTGGGGTGGGCAGTCTATGTTCTTTTTTCTATGATTTGGTATTTCTGTGTTTGGCCTGGTATGGTTCTCAATCAGAGGCAGCTGTCAATCGTTGTCCCTGATTGAGAACCATACTTCGGTAGCCTGGTTTCACCTTTGAGTTGTGGGTGATTATTTTCTGTTCTGTGTTTTGCTTCACCGTTCAGGACTTTTCATTTTTGTCGTTTTATTGTTTTTGTTCAAGTGTTCGGTATTCAATACAATATGGACACTTACCACGCTGCGCATTGGTCTGACATTTCTTACTCCTCATCAGAGGAGGACGAAGACAAGCGTTACAATGAGATACAACTCAGTGTGACATCATACACACAGACTCACTACTACTGTCTACTCCTAGGCCGTCATTGAAAATAAGAATTTGTTCTTAACTGACTTGCCTAGTTAAATAAAGGTAAAATAAAATACCAACAGATAGAACTCACTACTACTGTCTACCAACAGATAGAACTCACTACTACTGTCTACTAAAAGATATAACTCACTACTACTGTCTACTAAAAGATATAACTCACTACTACTGTCTACCAACAGATATAACTCACTACTACTGTCTACTAACAGATATAACTCACTACTACTGTCTACCAACAGATATAACTCACTACTACTGTCTACCAACAGATATAACTCTCTACTACTGTCTACTAAGAGATATAACTCACTACTACTGTCTACTAACATATATAACTCACTACTACTGTCTACTAACACATATAACTCACTACTACTGTCTACCAACAGATATAACTCACTACTACTGTCTACCAACAGATATAATTCACTACTACTGTCTACCAACAGATATAACTCACTACTACTGTCTACCAACAGATATAACTCACTACTACTGTCTACTAACAGATATAACTCACTACTACTGTCTACCAACAGATATAACTCACTACTACTGTCTACCAACAGATATAACTCTCTACTACTGTCTACTAAGAGATATAACTCACTACTACTGTCTACCAACAGATATAACTCACTACTACTGTCTACTAACAGATATAACTCACTACTACTGTCTACCAACAGATATAACTCACTACTACTGTCTACCAACAGATATAACTCTCTACTACTGTCTACTAAGAGATATAACTCACTACTACTGTCTACTAACATATATAACTCACTACTACTGTCTACTAACACATATAACTCACTACTACTGTCTACCAACAGATATAACTCACTACTACTGTCTACCAACAGATATAATTCACTACTACTGTCTACCAACAGATATAACTCACTACTACTGTCTACCAACAGATATAACTCACTACTACTGTCTACTAACAGATATAACTCACTACTACTGTCTACCAACAGATATAACTCACTACGACTGTCTACCAACAGATATAACTCACTACTACTGTCTACTAAAAGATATAACTCACTACTACTGTCTACTAAAAGATATAACTCACTACTACTGTCTACCAACAGATATACCTCACTACTACTGTCTACCAACAGATATAACTCACTACTACTGTCTACCAACAGATATAACTCACTACTACTGTCTACCAACAGATATAACTCACTACTACTGTCTACTAACAGATGTAACTCACTACTACTGTCTACCAACAGATGTAACTCACTACTACTGTCTACTAACAGATATACCTCACTACTACTGTCTACTAACAGATATAACTCACTACTACTGTCTACTAACATATATAACTCACTACTACTGTCTACTAACACATATAACTCACTACTACTGTCTACCAACAGATATAACTCACTACTACTGTCTACCAACAGATATAACTCACTACTACTGTCTACCAACAGATATAACTCACTACTACTGTCTACCAACAGATATAACTCACTACTACTGTCTACCAACAGATATAACTCACTACTACTGTCTACTAACAGATATAACTAACTACTAATGTGTACTAAAATATATAACTCACTACTACTGTCTACCAACAGATATAACTCACTACTACTGTCTACCAACAGATTTAACTCACTACTACTGTCTACCAACAGATATAACTCACTACTACTGTCTACCAACAGATATAACTCACTACTACTGTCTACTAACAGATGTAACTCACTACTACTGTCTACCAACAGATGTAACTCACTACTACTGTCTACTAACAGATATACCTCACTACTACTGTCTACTAACAGATATAACTCACTACTACTGTCTACTAACATATATAACTCACTACTACTGTCTACTAACACATATAACTCACTACTACTGTCTACCAACAGATATAACTCACTACTACTGTCTACCAACAGATATAACTCACTACTACTGTCTACCAACAGATATAACTCACTACTACTGTCTACCAACAGATATAACTCACTACTACTGTCTACTAACAGATATAACTCACTACTACTGTCTACTAACAGATATACCTCACTACTACTGTCTACTAACAGATATAACTCACTACTACTGTCTACTAACATATATAACTCACTACTACTCTCTACTAACACATATAACTCACTACTACTGTCTACCAACAGATATAACTCACTACTACTGTCTACCAACAGATATAACTCACTACTACTGTCTACCAACAGATATAACTCACTACTACTGTCTACCAACAGATATAACTCACTACTACTGTCTACCAACAGATATAACTCACTACTACTGTCTACTAACAGATATAACTCACTACTACTGTCTACTAAAATATATAACTCACTACTACTGTCTACCAACATATATAACTCACTACTACTGTCTACCAACAGATAGAACTCACTACTACTGTCTACCAACAGATATAACTCACTACTACTGTCTACTAACAGATGTAACTCACTACTACTGTCTACCAACAGATGTAACTCACTACTACTGTCTACTAACAGATATACCTCACTACTACTGTCTACTAACAGATATAACTCACTACTACTGTCTACTAACATATATAACTCACTACTACTGTCTACTAACACATATAACTCACTACTACTGTCTACCAACAGATATAACTCACTACTACTGTCTACCAACAGATATAACTCACTACTACTGTCTACCAACAGATATAACTCACTACTACTGTCTACCAACAGATATAACTCACTACTACTGTCTACTAACAGATATAACTCACTACTACTGTCTACTAACATATATAACTCACTACTACTGTCTACTAACACATATAACTCACTACTACTGTCTACCAACAGATATAACTCACTACTACTGTCTACCAACAGATATAACTCACTACTACTGTCTACCAACAGATATAACTCACTACTACTGTCTACCAACAGATATAACTCACTACTACTGTCTACCAACATATATAACTCACTACTACTGTCTACTAACAGATATAACTCACTACTACTGTCTACAAACAGACACAGTTGAAGTCGGAAGTTTACATATACTTAGGTTGGAATAACTAAAACTCGTCTTTCAACCACTCCACTACATTTCTTGTTAACAAACTATAGTTTTGGCAAGTCGGTTAGGACATCTACTTTGTACATGACACAAGTAATTTTTCCAACAATTGTATCACAATTCCAGGGGGTCAGAAGATTACATACACTAAGTTGAATGTGTCTTTAAACAGATTGGAAAATTCCAGAAAATGATGTCATGGCTTTAGAAGCTTCTGATAAGCTAATTGACATCTTTTGAGTCAATTGGAGGTGTACCTGTGGATGTATTTCAAGGCCTACCTTCAAACTCAGTGCCTCTTTGCTTGACATCATGGGAAAATCAAAAGAAATCAGCCAAGACCTCAGAATAAAAACAGTGGCCTGAAGGTACCACGTTCATCTGTACAAACAACAGTACGAAAGTACAAACACCATGGGACCACGCATCCGTCATACCGCGCAGGAAGGAGACGCGTTCTGTCTCCTAGAGATGAACGTACTTTCCTGTCTTCCTCTGTTAGTTTAGGAAGGTTTGAAATTCTGAAAGAATGCCTCTGCTTTCTGCATAGCTAAAGGACTGTCTGAAGTAGAAAGTTCCTGATAAAAGTCTGTAAATATATTGTTTATTTCTTTATGATTGGTAATCAGCTTGGCTGTCTTATTTCAGATTCCACCGACTTGCCGATCTGTTTCTCTAGATTTCAATTGACTGCAGTTTTCCTGCCTTTTCACCAGATTCCTACCATCTCTGCTTCAGCCTGGGAATATTCAGCTTTTTTTTTACTGAATAAAGCATTCAGCTCGTATTTGGTTTTCATCAGGGTCATCAGAGAAATGTCTCCGTCTCCTCCTCCTCTCTCTCCGTCTAGGGGTAGAGAGGAGAGGAGAGGGATGGCGAGAGAGGAGAGTGATGGAGAGAGAAGAGGGGAATGGAGAGAGAGGAGAGGAATGGAGAGAGGAGAGGGGAATGGAGAGAGAGGAGAGGAATGGAGAGAGGAGAGCAGGAAGATGGAGAAGAGAGGGATGGAGAGACTCTACTGGCAGCGTAAAGGGTGACGGGGACTCTACTGGCAGCGTAAAGGGTGACGGGGACTCTACTGGCAGCGTAAAGGGTGACGGGGACTCTACTGGCAGCGTAAAGGGTGACGGGGACTCTACTGGCAGCGTAAAGGGTGACGGGGACTCTACTGGCAGCGTAAAGGGTGACGGGGACTCTACTGGCAGCGTATAGTGTGACGGGGACTCTACTGGCAGCGTAAAGGGGGAACGGGACTCTACTGGCAGCGTATAGTGTGACGGGGACTCTACTGGCAGCGTAAAGGGTGACGGGGACTCTACTGGCAGCGTAAAGGGGGAACGGGACTCTACTGGCAGCGTATAGTGTGACGGGGACTCTACTGGCAGCGTAAAGGGTGACGGGGACTCTACTGGCAGCGTAAAGGGTGACGGGGACTCTACTGGCAGCGTAAAGGGTGACGGGGACTCTACTGGCAGCGTATAGTGTGACGGGGACTCTACTGGCAGCGTAAAGGGTGACGGGGACTCTACTGGCAGCGTAAAGGGTGACGGGGACTCTACTGGCAGCGTAAAGGGTGACGGGAACTCTACTGGCAGCGTAAAGGGTGACGGGGACTCTACTGGCAGCGTAAAGGGTGACGGGGACTCTACTGGCAGCGTAAAGGGGGAATGGGACTCTACTGCTGGCAGCGTAAAGGGTGACGGGGACTCTACTGGCAGCATAAAGGGTGACGGGGACTCTACTGCTTGCAGCGTAAAGGGTGACGGGGACTCTGCTGCTGGCAGCGTAAAGGGTGACGGCAACTCTACTGGCAGCGTAAAGGGTGACGGGGACTCTACTGGCAGCGTAAAGGGTGACGGGGACTCTGCTGCTGGCAGCGTAAAGGGTGACGGGGACTCTACTGGCATGAAGAAGGACCTATTAGAAAAGCATGTTGGGAAAACAAGTGAATGTTCACTAGTTTACTCCAATTAGGGGAGGGGTGTAGACCTTAGTGAAATGCTTACTTACAAACCCTTAACCAACAATGCAGTTCAAGAAAAGTTAAAATATTTAAATAACACGATAACATAACAATTAGTTGATGTAATTTGTACATGTAGGTATTGGTAAAAATGCATAGATAATAAACAACGAGTAGCAGCAGTGTACAAAACAAATGGAAGGGGGGGGTCAATGTAAAAAGTCTGGTGGCCATTTGATGAATAGTTCAGCAGTCATATGGCTTGGGGGTAGAAGCTGTTCAGCAGTCTGATGGCTTGGGGGTAGAAGCTGTTCAGCAGTCTGATGGCTTGGAGGTAGAAGCTGTTCAGCAGTCTGATGGCTTGGAGGTAGAAGCTGTTCAGCAGTCTGATGGCTTGGGGGTAGAACCTGTTCAGCAGTCTGATGGCTTGGGGATAGAAGCTGTTCATCAGTCTGATGGCTTGGGGGTAGAAGCTGTTCATCAGTCTGATGGCTTGGGGGTAGAAGCTGTTCAGCAGTCATATGGCTTGGGGGTAGAAGCTGTTCATCAGTCTGATGGCTTGGGGGTAGAAGCTGTTCAGCAGTCTGATGGTTTGGGGGTAGAAGCTGTTCAGCAGTCTGATGGCTTGGGGGTAGAAGCTGTTCAGCAGTCATATGGCTTGGGGGTAGAAGCTGTTCATCAGTCTGATGGCTTGGGGGTAGAAGCTGTTCAGCAGTCTGATGGTTTGGGGGTAGAAGCTGTTCAGCAGTCTGATGGCTTGGGGGTAGAAGCTGTTCAGCAGTCTGATGGCTTGGGGGTAGAAGCTGTTCAGCAGTCTGATGGCTTGGAGGTAGAAGCTGTTCAGCAGTCTGATGGCTTGGAGGTAGAAGCTGTTCAGCAGTCTGATGGCTTGGGGGTAGAACCTGTTCAGCAGTCTGATGGCTTGGGGATAGAAGCTGTTCATCAGTCTGATGGCTTGGGGGTAGAAGCTGTTCATCAGTCTGATGGCTTGGGGGTAGAAGCTGTTCAGCAGTCATATGGCTTGGGGGTAGAAGCTGTTCATCAGTCTGATGGCTTGGGGGTAGAAGCTGTTCAGCAGTCTGATGGTTTGGGGGTAGAAGCTGTTCAGCAGTCTGATGGCTTGGGGGTAGAAGCTGTTCAGCAGTCATATGGCTTGGGGGTAGAAGCTGTTCATCAGTCTGATGGCTTGGGGGTAGAAGCTGTTCAGCAGTCTGATGGTTTGGGGGTAGAAGCTGTTCAGCAGTCTGATGGCTTGGGGGTAGAAGCTGTTCAGCAGTCTGATGGCTTGGGGGTAGAAGCTGTTCAGAAGTCATATGGCTTGGGGGTAGAAGCTGTTAAGGAGCCTTTTGGTCCTAGACTTGGTCCTCCGGTACCGCTTGCCGTGCATTAGCATAGTACTGGGTGGCAGGAAGTTTGACCCCAGTGATGTACTGGGCTGTACACACTGCCCTTTGTAGCGCTTTACGGTCAGATGCCAAGCAGTTGCCATACTAGGCGGTGATGCAACCGGTCAGGATGCTCTCGATGGTGCAGCTGTAGAACTTTAGGATCTTAGGACCCATGCCAAATCTTTTCAGTCTTCTGAGTGGTAAAAGGTTTTGTCGTACCCTCTTCATGACTGTCTTGGTGTGTTTGGACTAGAGGTCGACCGATTAATAGGAAGGGCCGATTTCAAGTTGTTGTTTTTTACACCTTTATTTAATCGGTATTTTGGGGCGCCGATTTGCCGATTTTTAAAATTTTTATATATACACCTTTATTTAACTAGGCAAGTCAGTTAAAAAAACATTCTTATTTCAACGACGGCCTAGGAACGGTGGATTAACTGCCTTGCTCAGGGGCAGAACGACAGATTTTCAACTTGTCAGCTCGGGGGATCCAATCTTGCAACCTTACAGTTAACAAGTCCAACGCAATAACGACCTGCCTCTCTCTCGTTGCACTCCACAAGGAGACTGCCTGTTACGCGAATGCAGTAAGCCAAGGTAAGTTGCTAGCTAGCATTAAACTTATCTTATAAAAAACAATCAATCACTAGTTAACTACACATGATGGATGGTATTACTAGATATTATCTAGCATGTCCTGCATTGCATATAATCTTACTGAGCATACAAGCATACAAATATCTAAGTTTCTGATTGAGCGGTGGTAGGCAGAAGCAGGCGCGTAAACGTTAATTCAAACAGCACTTTCGTGCGTTTTGCCAGCAGCTCTTCGTTGTGCGTCAAGCATTGCGCTGTCTATGACTTCAAGCCTATCAACTCCCGAGATGAGGCTGGTGTAACCGAAGTGAAATGGCTAGCTAGTTAGCGCGCGCTAATAGCGTTTCAAACGTCACTCGCTCCGAGCCTTCTAGTAGTTGTTCCCCTTGCTCTGCATGGGTGAATGCTGCTTCGATGGTGGCTGTTGTCGTTGTGTTGCTGGTTCGAGCCCAGGGAGGAGCAAGGAGAGGGACGGAAGCTATACTGCTACACTGGCAATACGAAAGTGCCTATAAGAACATCCAATAGTCAAAAGTTAATGAAATACAAATGGTATAGAGAGAAATAGTCCTATAATTCCTATAATAACTACAACCTAAAATTTCTTACCTGGGAATATTGAAGACTCATGTTAAAAGGAACCACCAGCTTTCATGTGTTCTCATGTTCTGAGCAAGGAACTGAAAAGTTAGCTTTCTTACATAGCACATATTGCACTTTTACTTTATTTAAACCAAATTGAACATGTTTCATTATTTATTTGAGGCTAAATAGATTTTATTGATGTATTATATTAAGTTAAAATAAGTGTTCATTCAGTATTGTTGTAATTGTCATTATTACAAATAAAATAAAATAAAAATCGACCGATTAATCGGTATCGGCTTTTATGGTCCTCCAATAATCGGTATCGGCGTTGAAAAATCATAATCGGTCGACCTCTAGTTTGGACCATGATAGGTCATTGGTGATGTGGACACCAAGGAACTTGAAACTCTCGACCCGCTCCACTACAGCCACGACGATGTTAATGGGGACCTGTTCGGGCTGCCTTTTCCTGTAGTCCACGATCAGCTCCTTTGTCTTGCTCACATTGAGAGAGAGGTTGTTGTCTTGGCACCACACTGCCAGTTCTCTGACCTCCCTACAGGCTGTCTCATCATTGTCAGTGATCATTGATACATAAGGTACTCTACCTCGAGACTTCTTTAATATTAAGACATCGCGCACCAGCTGTTATTGACAAATAGACACACACCCCAACCCCTAGTTTTACCAGACGTAGCTTCTCTGTTCTGCCGGTGCATGGAAAATCCCCCCAGCTCTATATTATCTGTGTAGTCGTGCAGCCACGTCTCGGTGAAACGTAAGATATTACAGTTTGGTAGGCTAATCGTAGGTCATCGATTTCATTTTTCAATATTTGCATGTTAGCAAGTAGAAGGGATGGCAGTGGGAGTTTACTCTCTCGCCTACGGATTCTCAGCCCGATCTGCGGCCCCTTTTCCTTCCTCTCTTCTTCACGAAATGACGGGGAATTGGGCCTGTTCCACTGAATGGCGGGGACCTGGGCCTGTTCCAGTGAAAGCAGGATATCCTTCCCGTCGGACTTGTTAAAGGAAAACGCTTCTTCCAGTTCGTGGTGAGTAATCGCTGTTCTGATGTCCAGAAGCTCTTTTCGGTCATAAGAGACGGTAGCAGCAACATTATGTAGTCTGTGGTGAGTAACTGCTGTTCTGATGTCCAGAAGCTCTTTTCGGTCATAAGAGACGGTAGCAGCAACATTATGTAGTCTGTGGTGAGTAACCGCTGTTCTGATGTCCAGAAGTTATTTTCGGTCATAAGAGACGGTAGCAGCAAGATCATGTTTAAAATAAGTAAAAAAATAAGTTACAAACAACACAAAAAAATGAACAAAATAGCACATTTGGTTATGGGCCTGTAAAATGACAGCCATCCTCTTTCGGCGCCATCTTGACATATATATAGATGCACTTATATATATGTGTATATGTATGTATTTATATGTATGTTTATATGTATGTATTTATATATGTGGCCAGGTCATCTGATGCAGCACTCCATCACTCTCCTTCTTGGCCAAATAGCCCTTACACAGCCTGGAGGTGTGTTGGGTCATTGGCCTGTTGAAAAATGAATGATAGTCCCACTAAGCGCAAACCAGATGGGATGGCGTATCGCTGCAGAATGCTGTGGTAGGCATGCTGGTTAAGTGTGCCTTGAATTATTAATAAATCACTGACAGTGTCACCAGCAAAGCATCCCCACACCACGACACCTCCTCATGCTTCACGGTGGGAACAAAGACACAGCGGTTGGAACCAAAAATCTCAAATTTGGACTCATCAGACCAAAGGACAGATTTCCATCGGTCTAATGTCCAATGCTTGTATTTCTTGGCCCAAGCAAGTCTCTTCTTATTATTGGTCTCCTTTAGTAGTGGTTTCTTTGCAACAATTCGACCATGAAGGCCTGATTCACACAGTCTCCTCTGAACATTTGATGTTGAGATGTGTCTGTTATTAACTCTGTGAAGCATTTATTTGGGCTGCATTCTGAGGTACAGTTAATTGCCCATTCTGAGGCTGGTAGTTCTAATGAACTTATCCTCTGCAGCAGAGGTAACTCTGGGTCTTCTTTTCCTGTGGCGGTCCTCATGAGAGCCAGTTTCATCATAGAGCGTCATGGTTTGCTGCTATAATAGCCTCCACTCTTCTGGGAAGGCTTTCCACTAGATGTTGGAACATTGCTGCTATAACAGCCTCCACTCTTCTGGGAAGGCATTTCCACTAGATGTTGGAACATTGCTGCTATAATAGCCTCCACTCTTCTGGGAAGGCATTTCCACTAGATGTTGGAACATTGCTGCGGGGACTTGCTTCCATTCAGCAACAAGCATTTGTGAGGTCGGACACTGATGTTGGGCGATTAGGCCTGGCAGTCGGCGTTCCAATTCAACGCAAAAGTGTTTGATGGGGTTGAGATCAAGGCTCTGTGCAGACCAGTCAAGTTCTTCCACACTGATCTCAACAAATCTTTTCTGTATGTACCTCGCTTTGCGCACAAGGGCATTGTCATGCTGAAATAGAAACGGGCTTTCCCCAAACTGTTGCCACAACGTTAGATGTACAGAACCGCATAGAATGTCATTGTATGCAGTAGCGGTAAGATTTCCCTTCACTGGAACTAAGGGGCCTGAACCATGAGAAACAGCCCCAGAACATTATTCCTCCACCAAACTTCCAGTTAGAAATATGCATTGGGGCAGGTATCCGCCAAACCCAGATTCGTCCGTCGGACTGCCAGATGGTGAAGAGTAATTCAGCACTGCGCCGAGTTTCCACTGCGCCAGAGTCCAATAGCGATGAGCTTTACACCACACCAGCCGACGCTTGACTTTGCGCATGGTGATCTTAGGCTTGTGTGCGGCTGCTCGGCCATGGAAACCCATTTCATGAAGCTCCAGACAAACAGTTCTTGTGCTTCCAGAGGCAGTTTGGAACTCGGTAGTGAGTGTTGCAACCGAGGACAGATGTTTTTTTTACGCGCTTCAGCACTTGCCTGTCCCTTTCTGTGCGCTTGTGTGGCCTACCAATGTTTTTTTAAACGCCATGAATGTAACATTCAAATGTAATAAGGGTCCCCTGGGAAACTCTGATCAACACTATGGTTCCTACCCTGTCACAACAACTTCTAGGTGTACCAGTCCTTGTCATTAGTTGTCATACCAAACACCAACCATGGAAACAACATTAGTATTCTGATTCTAACAGTTTCCAAGTGTTTTGATCTAAAGTAAAATCGCAATATTTGATAAAAAACAAAAAAGGCAATTCCATTATTTGTCCAGCTTTAATAATGTTTACATCTTAGTCTATACATTACTCATCTCATATGTATATACTGTATTCTATACTATTCTACTGTATCTTAGTCTATACATTACTCATCTCATATGTATATACTGTATTCTATACTATTCTACTGTATCTTAGACTATGCATTACTCATCTCATATGTATATACTGTATTCTATCCTATTCTACTGTATCTTAGTCTATACATTACTCATATCATATGTATATACTGTATTCTATACTATTCTACTGTATCTTAGTCTATACATTACTCATCTCATATGTATATACTGTATTCTATACTATTCTACTGTATCTTAGTCTATGCATTACTCATCTCATATGTATATACTGTATTCTATACTATTCTACTGTATCTTAGTCTATGCATTACTCATCTCATATGTATATACTGTATTCTATACTATTCTACTGTATCTTAGACTATGCATTTCATATGTATATACTGTATTCTATACTATCCTACTGTATCTTAGTCTCTGGTGCTCAGACATTGCTCATCCATATATTTATATATTCTCATTCACCCCTTTAGATGTGTGTGTATTAGGTAGTTGTGGAATTGTTAGATTATTTGTTAGATATTACTGCACTGTTGGAACTAGAAGCACAAGCATTTCGCTACACTCTTAATAACAATAATAATACCTGCTAAACATGTGTATGTGACCAATAACATTTGATTTGGTGCAGCCCTAACGGTAACCCTGGTAACCTCCTGACCATGCTAATCTCTTGTGACTGGGCCAAGCCAAAAACCAGACTAAAACCAGAATAAAACCAGACTAAAACCAGACTAAAACCAGACTAAAACCAGACCAAAATCAGACTAAAACCAGACTAAAACCAGAATAAAACCAGACTAAAACCAGACTAAAACCAGGCCAAAACCAAACCAAAATCAGAATAAAACCAGACTAAAACCAGACTAAAACCAGACCAAAACCAAACCAAAATCAGACTAAAACCAGAATAAAACCAGACTAAAACCAGACTAATACCAGACTAAAACCAGACTAATATCAGACTAATACCAGACTAAAACCAGACTAAAACCAGACTAAAAGCAGACTAAAACCTCAGAGACTATGGACTAGTTTAGAAGATCCTCTGCGTGACCTGCAGCTAGAAACGTACTGACGACCACTTCTCTCTGACGTTATACTACTAACGACACTCCCACTGTTGTGTCGCTGTGTTGTGTGTGGGGTCAGGGGTCATCGTACTTACATAGCTGTGCAGAGGTGGGGCTGGGCGGGGGGAAGTCCTCAGTGAAGTTGACGTTACACATGTTGGTGCTACAGCAGCAGAACCTATACGTCCCGTTCTGGATCTGAGACGGAGTGGTGGTAACCACGCAACGGTCGTCATGGCACTCCTGCTGGTCACCGATGTGAGTCCAGCATCCTGGGAGAGGAGAGAGAGAGAGGATGAGGAGACTGGTGTGGACAGGATGAGAGAGAGAATCTGAAACCTAACCCACTGCCGAGCCCCACCACAAATCCATCACCTAAAGAAAGATGAACCTGGAGAAGAGTCCCCTAAGCAAGCTGGTCCTGGGGCTCTGTTCACAAACACAAACACACCCCACAGAGCCCCAGGACAGCAGCACAATTAGACCCAACCAAATCATGAGAAAACAAAAAGATAATTACTTGACACATTGAAAATAATTAACCCAAAAAACAGATCAAACTAGAATGCTATTTGGCCTTAAACAGAGAGTACACAGCGGCAGAATACCTGTCCACTGTGACTGACCCAAACTTAAGGAAAGCTTTGACTATGTACAGACTCAGTGAGCATAGCCTTGCTATTGAGAGAGGCTGCCGTAGGCAGACCTGGCTCTCAAGAGCAGACAGGCTATGTGCACACTGCCCACAAAATGAGGTGGAAACTGAGCTGCACTTCCTAACCTCCTGCCCAATGTATGACCATATTGGAGACACATCAGATTACACAGATTCACAAAGAATTTGAAAACAAATCAAACATTGATAAACTCCCATATGTATTAGGTGAATTACCACAGTGTGCCATCACAGCAGCAAGAGTTGTGACCCGTTGCCGTGAGAAAAGGCAACCAGTGAAGAACAAACAACATCGTAAATTAGGGATGCACGATATAGCAATAAGCATATCTGAATAGGATGATATTAGCTAAAAATGCCAACAAAGGCATCGGCCCGATGTGTAGTTTAACACAGATGTGCTTAACCGATGTCAAAGCTGACGTGCATACCTACCTGTATAACGTAGGTAGATGAGGTACATACCTGTATAACGTAGGTAGATGAGGCAATGTCAAAGCTGACATGCATACCTACCTGTATAACGTAGGTAGATGAGGTACATACCTGTATAACGTAGGTAGATGAGGTACATACCTATATAACGTAGGTAGATGAGGCAATGTCAAAGCTGACATGCATACCTACCTGTATAACGTAGGTAGATGAGGTACATACCTGTATACGGTAGGTAGATGAGGTACATACCTGTATAACGTAGGTAGATGACATAATGACGCCACAATAATACTGCTCTACACGTGCAACGCTGCCTAACCCGGCCCACATTGTCTGCTGTGTGGATCTAAATGAAAGTTTCACAGGAAGACAACATGAAGGCCATATGCAACGTTTGTGCTGCTATTTCCCAATGAGGGGAGAAAGTGAAATCTTTCAAAACCTAATAACTCATTAGAAAGTGCATCACCCCCAGACGTTCAGACACTACACAGAACAAAAGCAGAAAGATACTAAGCACTTCCAACAACTAAACAAGTCAAAGTCGAGCAGTCATTTGAGTAAGAACATTTCAGCGAGACAACTCAAAGGTGAAATCCATTAAAGCCAAGATAATGGGATTCATTGCCCTTGACAATCATCCGTTCTCTGTCGTGGATGATGTTGGCTTTCACCGACTGGTCGAGCACCTCGAGCCCCGGTACACACTACCAAGTAGGCGCTATTTTTCAGATGTTGCCCTACCGGAGTTACACAGTATTGCTGAGACGCACATCCATGAGCTACTTGCTATTAGCTTCACGACTGACATTTGGACCAGCGATGTCAGCCCCATGAGCATGCTGAGTCTGGCAGCTCAGTGGGTCGGTACACACTACCAAATAGGCGCTATTTTTCAGATGTTGCCCTACCGGAGTTACACAGTATTGTTGAGACGCACATCCATGATCTACTTGTTATGGGCGTCACTGCTATTAGCTTCACGACTGACATTTGGACCAGCGATGTCAGCCCCATGAGCATGCTGAGTCTGGCAGCTCAGTGGGTCGACGAGGATTTCGTACTGAGGAAAGCCGTATTGCATGCATTTCAATGGCATTTGAGAACATGTTTGAAACTTAACTTGAACACACATCTAGTGCCATTCGAACAACTGACTTGAGAAATAAGCTCATCAACTGTGTCTGCAGCAGATGTGATACCCTCTGTCATGGCATTGAAATGCCTGCTCAACAAAACTGCCCACACAGACCGTGGGGTTAACGTGGAAAAAAATTCTACAAGAGGCTGTGAAAAAGCAATTCGGTGGCATTCTCTCTGAGCCTCTTTACTGTGTCTCCACCATGCTCGATGTTAGGTACAAGGACCGCTACTTCTTTAACAGGCATTCTCTCTGAGCCTCTTTACTGTGTCTCCACCATGCTCGATGTTAGGTACAAGGACCGCTACTTCTTTAACAGGCATTCTCTCTTTACTGTGTCACCACCACGCTAGATGTTAGGTACAAGGACCGCTACTTCTTTAACAGGCATTCTCTCTGAGCCTCTTTACTGTGTTGCCACCATGTTCGATGCTGGGTACAAGGACCACTACTTCTTTAACAGGCATTCTCTCTGAGCCTCTTTACTGTGTCTCCACCATGCTCGATGCTAGGTACAAGGACAGCTACTTCTTTAACAGGCATTCTCTCTGAGCCTCTTTACTGTGTCTCCACCATGCTCGATGCTAGGTACAAGGACCGCTACTTCTTTAACAGGCATTCTCTCTGAGCCTCTTTACTGTGTTGCCACCATGTTCGATGCTAGGTACAAGGACCACTACTTCTTTAACAGGCATTCTCTCTGAGCCTCTTTATGTGTCTCCACCATGCTCGATGCTAGGTACAAGGACAGCTACTTCTTTAACAGGCATTCTCTCTGAGCCTCTTTGCTGTGTCTCCACCATGCTCGATGTTAGGTACAAGGACCACTACTTCTTTAACAGGCATTCTCTCTGAGCCTCTTTGCTGTGTTGCCACCTTGCTCGATGTTAGGTACAAGGACCGCTACTTCTTTAACAGGCATTCTCTCTGAGCCTCTTTACTGTGTCTCCACCATGCTCGATGTTAGGTACATGGACCGGTACTTCTTTAACAGGCATTCTCTCTTTACTGTGTCTCCACCATGCTGGATGCTAGGTACAAGCACCGGTACCTCGATGCAGACTAGAAACAGGGTTTACATGAAATGTTACACACAGCTGGACAAGATGGAAACGGACACAGTGACAGTGGGCACCGAGGAAGAGAGGCCACGGACAGACATGACTGGACAAGATGGAAACGGACACAGTGACAGTGGGCACCGAGGAAGAGAGGACACGGACAGACATGGCTGGACAAGATGGAAACGGACACAGTGACAGTGGGCACTGAGGAAGAGAGGCCATGGACAGACAGAGCTGGACAAGATGGAAACGGACACAGTGACAGTGGGCACCGAGGAAGAGAGGACACGGACAGACATGACTGGACAAGTGATAGTGGGCACAGAGGAAGAGAGGACACGGACAGACATGACTGGACAAGATGGAAATGAACACAGTGACAGTGGGCACCGAGGATGAGAGGACACGGACAGACATGACTGGACAAGATGGAAACGGACACAGTGACAGTGGAAGAGAGGACACGGACAGACAGAGCTGGACAAGATGGAAACGGACACAGTGACAGTGCAGAGGAAGAGAGGACACGGACAGACAGAGCTGGACAAGATGGAAACGGACACAGTGACAGTGAGCACCGAGGAAGAGAGGACACGGACAGACATGACTGGACAAGATGGAAACAGACACAGTGACAGTGCGTACCGAGGAAGAGAGGACACGGACAGATTTCACTGCTTGGCATGTATGATGAAATCCTGGTTGAGAATGAAACGACTGAACAACGAAACAGTAAGTGAAATAAATAGGTTTTGATGATGTTTTACAGGTAATGGGGATAAACGTAAATGCCAACAAAATAACTTTTTGGTCAGTGTGTGTTTAACTATTTAACTGTACTATAATTATTTTTATATATTGGTTATCGGTATCGGTTATTTGGCAAGGAAAATATTGGATATCGGTATCGGCCAAAAATGTCATATCGGTGTATCACTATTGTAAATACAACCCATATTTATGTTTATTTATTTCATACTTCAACTATTTGAACATTGTTACAACACTGTACATAGCCAATAATCTAAAATGTAAAATCTCTATATTATTTTAAGTTTTGTGAGTGGGCCTGCCGAGTGGTGCAGTGGTCTAAGGCACTGCATCGCAGAGCTAGAGGCGTCACTAAAGACCCAGGTTTGATCCCAGGCTGTGTCACAACCGGCCGTGATCAGGAGTCACATAGGGTGGGGCACAATTGGCCAAGTGTCGTCTGGGTTCGGGCATGGTTTGGCCGGGGGGGCTTTAGTTGGCTCATCGTGCTCTAGCGACTCCTTGTGGCGGGCCGGGTGCCTGCAGGCTGACCTCGGTCGTCAGTTGAACAGTGTTTCCTTTGACACATTGGTGCAGCTGGCTTCCGGGTTAAGCTGGCGGGTGTTAAGAAGAGCGGTTTGGCGGTTCATGTTTCGGAGGACGCATGACTCAACCTTCGCCTCTCCCAAGCCCGTTGGGGAGTTGCAGCGATGAGACAAGATCAAAATTGGGGAGAGGGGAGTGTGTGTGAGAGAATGAGAGAAACAAAAGGAGAAAGAGAAAAACAGAGAGGGAGAGAGAGAAACAGAGAGAGAGAGAAACAGAGAGAGACAGAGAGAGAGAGAAACAGAGAGAGACAGAGAGAGAGAAAAACAGAGAGAGAAACAGAGAGAGAGAAAAACAGAGAGAGAAAGAGAAAAACAGAGAGAGAAAGAGAGAGAGCGAGCGAGCGAGATCAGGACAGAGGGAGAAACAGTTTTACATGAACACCAGGTCCATCTATGTGTGTAGACGTACCCTGTTTGACCAGGTGTATCTCTCCGTCTCTAGTCTTCTCCCACAGTCCATAACATCGAGAGCCCTTACTGCAGCGTATAGGAGTATTCTCTCTGGTCATAGGCCAGTCTCCTGCTCCTCCCACTGCTCCTCCCACTGCTCCTCCCACTGCTCCTCCCACTGCTCCCACACGCTGCTCCTCATACTGCTGCTGCTGGTCGTTGAACGCACACTCACGCTCCTCACTCTGTGCACCTAGGGACAGAGAGAGAGAGGGAGAGAGGGGGAAAGGGAGGATGAGAGAGGGGGGAGGGAGCGAGTGGGGGAGGGGGACAGGGAGAAGAGGGAGGGAGGGAGGGAGGGAGGGAGGGAGGGAGGGAGGGAGGGAGGGAGGGAGGGAGGGAGGGACAGGAAATAGCGGGATAGAGGGGAAGGGAGAGATATAGAAAAGTTAGTGAAAATCATCTGAGACAGAAAAGCTAACGGATGGAGCTGGAACATCTCTCTGTTATCTCAGCATCTCAGTGATTATTATATTATTATGATACAGGTAACAGCAGCCATCTCTCTGTTATCTCAGCATCTCAGTGATTATTATATTATTATGATACAGGTCGCAGCATCAGGGGTCTTCAACCTATTCTTGCCCAATCATACGTTAGCAAAAACAGTGTCTTATCATGAATGTGATCATGTGAAGGTGATCGGGGATAACTAATAAACATGGTAAAGGTGTACAGATCTTCTTGGGTTTTAAATATACTGAACAAAAAGATAAACGCAACACGAAACACATTTTCAGATTTTACTGAGTCACAGTTCATAAGGAAATCAGTCAATTTAAATACATTCATTAGGTCCTAATCTATGGATTTCACATGACTGGAAATACATCTGTTGGTCACAGATACCTTAATAAATAAATAAAATGAAGTAAATTAAGAACATTTAAAATCAACGATAAAATAACAGTATTGAGGCTATATACAGGGTGTTACAGTACAGAGTCAATGTGGAGGCAATATACAGGGTATTACGGTACAGAGTCAATGTGGAGGCTATATACAGGGTATTACGGTACAGAGTCAATGTGGAGGCTATATACAGGGTGTTACGGTACAGAGTCAATGTGGAGGCTATATACAGGGTGTTACAGTACAGAGTCAATGTGGAGGCTATATACAGGGTGTACCGGTACAGAGTCAATGTGGAGGCTATATACAGGGTATTACGGTACAGAGTCAATGTGGAGGCTATATACAGGGTATTACGGTACAGAGTCAATGTGGAGGCTATATACAGGGTGTTACGGTACAGAGTCAATGTGGAGACTATATACAGGAGGTACCGGTACAGAGTCAATGTGGAGGCTATATACAGGAGGTACCGGTACAGAGTCAATGTGGAGACTATATACAGGGGGTACCGGTACAGAGTCAATGTGGAGGCTATATACAGGGGGTACTGGTACAGAGTCAATGTGGAGGCTATATACAGGGGGTACCGGTACAGAGTCAATGTGGAGACTATATACAGGTGGTACCGGTACAGAGTCAATGTGGAGGCTATATACAGGGGGTACCGGTACAGAGTCAATGTGGAGGCTATATACAGGTGGTACCGGTACAGAGTCAATGTGGAGGCTATATACAGGGGGTACCGGTACTGAGTCAATGTGGAGGCTATATACAGGGGGTTACGGTACAGAGTCAATGTGGAGGCTATATACAGGGTGTTACGGTACAGAGTCAATGTGGAGGCTATATACAGGGGGTACCGGTACAGAGTCAATGTGGAGGCTATATACAGGGGGTACCGGTACAGAGTCAATGTGGAGGCTATATACAGGTGGTACCGGTACTGAGTCAATGTGTAGGCTATATACAGGGTGTTACGGTACAGAGTCAATGTGGAGGCTATATACAGGGTGTTACGGTACAGAGTCAATGTGGAGGCTATATACAGGGGGTACCGGTACAGAGTCAATGTGGAGGCTATATACAGGGGGTACCGGTACAGAGTCAATGTGGAGGCTATATACAGGGTATTACGGTACAGAGTCAATGTGGAGGCTATATACAGGGTGTTACGGTACAGAGTCAATGTGGAGGCTATATACAGGGGGTACCAGTACAGAGTCAATGTGGAGGCTATATACAGGGTATTACGGTACAGAGTCAATGTGGAGGCTATATACAGGGTATTACGGTACAGAGTCAATGTGGAGGCTATATACAGGAGGTACCGGTACAGAGTCAATGTGGAGGCTATATACAGGGGGTACCGGTACAGAGTCAATGTGGAGACTATATACAGGGGGTACCGGTACAGAGTCAATGTGGAGGCTATATACAGGGGGTACTGGTACAGAGTCAATGTGGAGGCTATATACAGGGGGTACCGGTACAGAGTCAATGTGGAGACTATATACAGGTGGTACCGGTACAGAGTCAATGTGGAGGCTATATACAGGTGGTACCGGTACTGAGTCAATGTGGAGGCTATATACAGGGGGTTACGGTACAGAGTCAATGTGGAGGCTATATACAGGGGGTACCGGTACAGAGTCAATGTGGAGGCTATATACAGGGGGTACCGGTACAGAGTCAATGTGGAGGCTATATACAGGTGGTACCGGTACTGAGTCAATGTGGAGGCTATATACAGGGTGTTACGGTATTGAGTCAATGTGGAGGCTATATACAGGGTGTTACGGTACAGAGTCAATGTGGAGGCTATATACAGGGGGTACCGGTACAGAGTCAATGTGGAGGCTATATACAGGGGGTACCGGTACAGAGTCAATGTGGAGGCTATATACAGGTGGTACCGGTACAGAGTCAATGTGGAGGCTATATACAGGTGATACCGGTCAATGTGCGGAGGCACCAGTTAGTCGAGGTAATTGAGGTAATATGTACAGTGGATTAAAGTATTTAGTCAGCCACCAATTGTGCAAGTTCTCCCACTTAAAAAGATGAGAGAGGCCTGTAATTTTCATCATAGGTACACCAACTATGACAGACAAAATGAGAAAAAGAAATCCAGAAAATCACATTGTAGGATTTTTTATGAATTTATTTGCTAATTATGGCAGACTGACTCCTCCATCGGGAGGCTGAGCCCTCCACCAGCAGGCTACCAGCTGGTGGAGTCAGTCTGGCGGGCTACCAGCTCAGAGGTGGGCTACCAGCTCAGAGGCAGGCTATCAGCTCAGAGGCAGGCTACCAGCTCAGAGGCAGGCTACCAGCTCAGAGACAGGCTATCAGCTCAGAGGCAGGCTACCAGCTCAGAGGCGGGCTACCAGCTCAGAGGCGGGCTACCAGCTCAGAGGCGGGCTAGGGAGAGAGATACAGAGAGAGATACAGAGAGATACAGGTAGAGAGCAGTCTGTATATAGACCACAGGACTGTCTGGTAGAGAGCAGTCTGTATATAGACCACAGGACTGTCTGATAGAGAGCAGTCTGTATATTCTCTACAGGACTGTCTGGTAGAGGGCATCTGTATATAGACCACAGGACTGTCTGGTAGAGGGCAGTCTGTATATAGACCACAGGACTGTCTGGTAGAGAGCAGTCTGTATATTCTCTACAGGACTGTCTGGTAGAGAGCAGTCTGTATATTCTCTACAGGACTGTCTGGTAGAGAGCAGTCTATATATAGACCACAGGACTGTCTGGTAGAGGGCAGTCTGTATATAGACCACAGGACTGTCTGGTAGAGAGCAGTCTGTATATTCTCTACAGGACTGTCTGGTAGAGGGCATCTGTATATAGACCACAGGACTGTCTGGTAGAGGGCAGTCTGTATATAGACCACAGGACTGTCTGGTAGAGAGCAGTCTGTATATTCTCTACAGGACTGTCTGGTAGAGAGCAGTCTGTATATTCTCTACAGGACTGTCTGGTAGAGAGCAGTCTATATATAGACCACAGGACTGTCTGGTAGAGGGCAGTCTGTATATAGACCACAGGACTGTCTGGTAGAGGGCAGTCTGTATATAGACCACAGGACTGTCTGGTAGAGAGCAGTCTGTATATAGACCACAGGACTGTCTGGTAGAGGGCAGTCTGTATATAGACCACAGGACTGTCTGGTAGAGGGCGGTCTGTTCAGTGACAGCCAGTAGAACTAGTGAGGGGTGAGTGGGGGGGGACACACACTCTGCTACTGGCCAGGTTTTAGACTAAACAATGGCTCTCCCACCGGCTCCATGGGGCAGGCAGGGTGGGGTGTGGGTAAGAGGCGGGGGTCGTCATCTCCCCAACGGAGCCAGAAGGAAAGACATTGTTTAGTCTAAAACCTGGCGTGTAGCAGAGCAGCACAGTATCCTGTACACAAGACACACCACAGACCACTGCAGACCCTGCCGACATCCCTCTCTATGTACCAACTGCTGACCACACTGTCTTCATACAGAGAGACAACTCAATGGTCGTATCTTTGATACTGTGCATAGTTACGCTCATGTAAAATGTTCAGTGTGGTTGAAAGTGCTTTAAGAGCAATCTACTTTTGTGTGTGTGTGTGTGTGTGTGTTAAGGGGTTGGATAGTGTGTGTGTGTGTGTGTGTGTGTGTGTGTGTGTGTGTGTGTGTGTGTGTGTGTGTGTGTGTGTGTGTGTGTGTGTGTGTGTGTGTGTGTGTGTGTGTGTGTGTGTGTTGTTCAGGGCAGAGACTGCGTCACATCACAGCAAGTGGCACAAAGAGTTAACACCGCAGCCCAACACGCAATGCCAGCAGAGCAACACACACACACACACACACACACACACACGCTATCCAACCCCTTAACACACACACGCTATCCAACCCCTTAACACACACACGCACACGCTATCCAACCCCTTAACACACACACAGGTTTACATTGAGATGAAAGTAGGCTGTGGTAGTGGTGGCTCAGTACATCAGCCAGCCTTCTACTGTCAGAATCCAGCAACTCAGAAAGGAAAGTATGAGTATGAGACGGAGACAGAGGAGGAGGAGGAGACGGAGAAAGAGTAGGAGACAGAGGAGGAGGAGGAGGAGACAGAGACAGAGTAGGAGGAGGAGACAGAGGAGGAGGAGGAGACGGATACAGAGGGGGAGGAGGAGACAGAGTAGGAGGAGGATGAGACAGAGACAGAGAAGGAGGAGGAGATGGAGACAGAGAAGGAGGAGGAGACGGAGGAGGAGATGGAGACAGAGAAGGAGGAGGAGACGGAGGAGGAGGAGACAGAGAAGGAGGAGGAGACGGAGACAGAGTAGGAGGAGGAGACGGAGACAGAGGAGGAGGAGGAGACGGAGACAGAGTAGGAGGAGGAGAAGGAGACAGAGTAGGAGGAGGAGAAGGAGACAGAGGGGGAGGAGGAGACGGAGACAGAGACAGAGAAGGAGGAGGACACGGAGACAGAGGAGGAGGAGGAGATGGAGACAGAGGAGGAGGAGGAGACGGAGACAGAGTAGGAGGAGGAGAAGGAGACAGAGGGGGAGGAGGAGGGGACGGAGACAGAGGAGGAGACGGAGACAGAGGAGGAGATGGAGACAGAGGAGGAGGAGACAGAGACAGAGTAGGAGGAGGAGATGGAGACAGAGGAGGAGGAGACGGAGACAGAGGAGGAGGAGACGGAGACAGAGGAGGAGGAGGAGACGGAGACAGAGTAGGAGGAGGAGAAGGAGACAGAGGGGGAGGAGGAGGGGACGGAGACAGAGGAGGAGACGGAGACAGAGGAGGAGGAGACAGAGACAGAGTAGGAGGAGGAGAAGGAGACAGAGGGGGAGGGGGAGACAGAGGGGTAGGAGGAGGAGGAGACGGAGACAGAGACGGAGGAGGAGACAGAGACAGAGAAGGAGGAGACAGAGGAGGAGACGGAGACAGAGGAGGACACGGAGACAGAGGAGAAGGATGAGACAGAGGAGGAGACAGAGACAGAGGAGGACGAAGAGACGGAGACAGGGGAGGAAGACCAGCCTGATGACCCTGATGAAAACCAAATACGAGCTGAATGCTTTATTCAGTAAAAAAAAAAGCTGAATATTCTCAGGCTGTAGCAGAGATGGTAGGAATCTGGTGAAAAGGCAGGAAAACTGCAGTCAATTGAAATCTAGAGAAACAGATCGGCAAGTCGGTGGAATCTGAAATAAGACAGCCAAGCTGATTACCAATCATAAAGAAATAAACAATATATTTACAGACTTTTATCAGGAACTTTCTACTTCAGACAGTCCTTTAGCTATGCAGAAAGCAGAGGCATTCTTTCAGAATTTCAAACCTTCCTAAACTAACAGAGGAAGACAGGAAGTGGCTCGACCGCCCTATTACTTTGGAGGAATTGACCGAATGTATAAGATAAGTGGATCTGGAGGTCCTGGCTTGAGTGGTTACACGTGGTCGGTCTGCAGTTGTGAGAGTGGGAAAACTCTGGGGTTAGATGGGATACCCAGTCATTTCTATAAAAGGTTTGCAGAGCAGCTTAGCCCAGAAATATTGAAAACACTTAACACATCGATTGACACAGCTGAACTCCCACCTATGAGTGATGCAGTAATCTCCCTAATCGTCAAACAGGGAAAGAATGCCCATGAGTGTGGGCGCTACCGTCTAATTTCTTTGATAAATTGTGATGGAAAATTGTTTCCAAAATGTCTGTCTATGAGGGTGAATAATATCATTAAGAAAATCCTAAATCCAGACCAGGTGGGATTTGTGAAAGGCAGAACTTCATCTGATAATCTTAGACTCCTGCATGCCATCTGGAAGGCTACAGAGTTGTATACTTCAGTAGCAGCCTTATCCCTAGACGCAGCCTTATCCCTAGACGCAACCTTATCCCTAGACGCAGAGAAAGCCTTTGATAGGGTGGGCTGGGACTACCTGCATTATACTATAAATACAGTGCCTTGCGAAAGTATTCGGCCCCCTTGAACTTTGCGACCTTTTGCCACATTTCAGGCTTCAAACATAAAGATATAAAACTGTATTTTTTTGTGAAGAATCAACAACAAGTGGGACACAATCATGAAGTGGAACGACATTTATTGGATATTTCAAACTTTTTTAACAAATCAAAAACTGAAAAATTGGGCGTGCAAAATTATTCAGCCCCCTTAAGTTAATACTTTGTAGCGCTACCTTTTGCTGCGATTACAGCTGTAAGTCGCTTGGGGTATGTCTCTATCAGTTTTGCACATCGAGAGACTGACATTTTTTCCCATTCCTCCTTGCAAAACAGCTCGAGCTCAGTGAGGTTGGATGGAGAGCATTTGTGAACAGCAGTTTTCAGTTCTTTCCACAGATTCTCGATTGGATTCAGGTCTGGACTTTGACTTGGCCATTCTAACACCTGGATATGTTTATTTTTGAACCATTCCATTGTAGATTTTGCTTTATGTTTTGGATCATTGTCTTGTTGGAAGACAAATCTCCGTCCCAGTCTCAGGTCTTTTGCAGACTCCATCAGATTTTCTTCCAGAATGGTCCTGTATTTGGCTCCATCCATCTTCCCATCAATTTTAACCATCTTCCCTGTCCCTGCTGAAGAAAAGCAGGCCCAAACCATGATGCTGCCACCACCATGTTTGACAGTGGGGATGGTGTGTTCAGCTGTGTTGCTTTTACGCCAAGCATAACGTTTTGCATTGTTGCCAAAAAGTTCAATTTTGGTTTCATCTGACCAGAGCACCTTCTTCCACATGTTTGGTGTGTCTCCCAGGTGGCTTGTGGCAAACTTTAAACAACACTTTTTATGGATATCTTTAAGAAATGGCTTTCTTCTTGCCACTCTTCCATAAAGGCCAGATTTGTACAATATACGACTGATTGTTGTCCTATGGACAGAGTCTCCCACCTCAGCTGTAGATCTCTGCAGTTCATCCAGAGTGATCATGGGCCTCTTGGCTGCATCTCTGATCAGTCTTCTCCTTGTATGAGCTGAAAGTTTAGAGGGACGGCCAGGTCTTGGTAGATTTGCAGTGGTCTGATACTCCTTCCATTTCAATATTATCGCTTGCACAGTGCTCCTTGGGATGTTTAAAGCTTGGGAAATCTTTTTGTATCCAAATCTGGCTTTAAACTTCTTCACAACAGTATCTCGGACCTGCCTGGTGTGTTCCTTGTTCTTCATGATGCTCTCTGCGCTTTTGACGGACCTCTGAGACTATCACAGTGCAGGTGCATTTATACGGAGACTTGATTACACACAGGTGGATTGTATTTATCATCATTAGTCATTTAGGTCAACATTGGATCATTCAGAGATCCTCACTGAACTTCTGGAGAGAGTTTGCTGCACTGAAAGTAAAGGGGCTGAATAATTTTGCACGTCCAATTTTTCAGTTTTTGATTTGTTAAAAAAGTTTGAAATATCCAATAAATGTCGTTCCAGTTCATGATTGTGTCCCACTTGTTGTTGATTCTTCACAAAAAAATACAGTTTTATATCTTTATGTTTGAAGCCTGAAATGTGGCAAAAGGTCGCAAAGTTCAAGGGGGCCGAATACTTTCGCAAGGCACTGTACATTAGGATTTGGACAGGGCTTTCAGAATATTACTAAACTTCTGTACAACGACCCCAAATCCAGTCGTCACTAACGGACTACGATCATGTCCATTTTCTGTAGGACGAGGCACGAAACAGGGTGACTGTCTGTCACCTCTCCTATTTATTGTAGCATTAGAACCAGTAGCCGAAGCCATTAGGCTGCATCAGTCAATCAAAGGGGTTACTATGGGAGGTAGGGAGAATAAACTACTGCTTTATGCAGACGACATATTACTATTAACGTCAGACCACCCAACTCTCCAGATGGCCTTTACCGGACTTAATAAATGCATTTTCAGAGATATCGGGCTATGAAGTAAACTGGACCAAATCTGAAGTAATGCACATGTCAAAACATGGTCTGAGAAATGACTTCCTCAGCTGGAGGTTTCAACGGTTCCTTAAAACCTTGAGGTACCTGGGAATCACTTTAAATCCTGGTCTAGAGAACATGATTTCTGAAAACATTGACCCACTACTGAACAAAGTTAAACTCCAGTTTAAGCGCTGGGATAAGCTACAGAACTCATTATGTGAGAGGATGCAGGTGATAAAGATGGTCCTAGCTCTGAATGACGTCATCAGCATGTTACCACTGTCCATACCTGTCTATACTTTTTAAATCCATTGACAAAATGACTACGGAGTTTGTTTTTTGCCAGTAAAAGGGCCAGGCTGAAACTAGCGAGATTACAGGCAACGACTGAGAAGGGAGGATTAAAACTCCCTAACATGTAATTATATCAAGAAGCCTTTATAACCACCCTAATAGGCTCTCTCTTTACTGAGAACTCCAATAGGCTCTCTCTCTTTACTGAAAACTCTAATAGGCTCTCTATTTACTGAGAACTCTAATAGGCTCTCTCTTTACTGAGAACTCTAATAGGCTCTCTCTATACTGAGAACTCTAATAGGCTCTCTCTTTATTGAGAACTCTAATAGGCTCTCTCTTTACTGAGAACTTTAATAGGCTCTCTCTTTACTGAGAACTCTAATAGGCTCTCTCTTTACTGGGAACTCTAATAGGCTCTCTCTTTACTGAGAACTCTAATAGGCTCTCTCTTTACCCGAGAACTCTAATTGGCCAATCTGGGTGGACATGGAGGAAGAACTTAATGCCCCATTCGGAGAATCAGATTATTTGAGTCAACAAAAAGTGGCACTGCAGAATTCAAAAATGTTCCATACAAACAAAGTGTATGGAGTCAGATTCAAAAGAGAGAAAAATCTTCACTTTTCCTGAAAAGCTCTGCTTCAATAAGGAACAAGCCTACATTGAAAATAGGGACACATGGTTTTCTGGAAAGATTGGTATAGAAAGGGGATAGAGAACATTGGTACAGATAACCAAGAAAACACCTTTACCTCCTTTGAAGAACTAAGGTCCAAGTAGAATTTACAGAAAGAACACTGAGATATCTCCAGTATATAGATTGTAATGTTTAAGGTAGGACAAAAACAACAACAAATCCCCTGTACATTCTGATACAACTGTTAAGATAGAAATCCATACGAATATATAGCCACCTGATAGGTGGAATTAATGCACGGGCCTAAAGGACATATGAGAAAAAGACCTGGAGGTAAGTATTGGAGAGGAGGAATGGAATAGATACTAATATAACAGATGCTCCTCCCTATGAGAGATGCCCGGTCCAAGCTGATTCAATGGACTCCGAGGTTGAACAGAATAGGTTTGAATGAATCCAGTCTATGCTGGAGATGTCAGGCACGTACAGGTGACATGATATATGTTCTGTGACTGTCTAAGCTTGGATACCTTTTGGCGGAAGCTAATGGAAAAGATTGGGGATATACCTGGGTACCACAATACCTGCAAATCCTGTTTTTTCCATTACTGAATATCACTAACGATATTGTTAGACTGAGAAGCTCATGTTTAAACTGGCTAAAAGTTGCTCTAATCACAGCCAGTCATATTGAGACACTGGAGGGAGGAGGACAGCCAAAAGAGTCATATTGAGACACAGGAGGGAGGAGGACAGCCAAAAGAGTCATATTGAGACACAGGAGGGAGGAGGACAGCCAAAAGAGTCATATTGAGTCACTGGAGGGAGGAGGACAGCCAAAAGAGTCATATTGAGACACTGGAGGGAGGAGGACAGCCAAAAGAGTCATATTGAGTCACTGGAGGGAGGAGGACAGCCAAAAGAGTCATATTGAGACACAGGAGGGAGGAGGACAGCCAAAAGAGTCATATTGAGACACAGGAGGGAGGAGGACAGCCAAAAGAGTCATATTGAGACACTGGAGGGAGGAGGACAGCCAAAAGAGTCATATTGAGACACAGGAGGGAGGAGGACAGCCAAAAGAGTCATATTGAAAAGAGTGGCTGGCTGGGCGTGTCCGGGCGGCCCAGCTACCCATTGAAAAGAGTGTCTGGGTTTGTCCCGGCTTCGACTAGCACTGTATATTAATGTCTGCCAAGTTATTGTTTAGTGCTAAATGTAACTCAATTGCATTGTTATATCGTGAAAGGAAGCAAAAACTAACATTACTAAAAAATAAACAAATTAAGAAATAGAGACCGGAATATTACTGAACAAAAATATAAACACAACATGTAAAGTGTTGGTCCCATGTTTCATGAGCTGAAATAAAAGATTCCACAAATGTTCAATGAGCAAATTCAATGTTCAATGAGCAATGAGTCAAATTTGGGGCACAAATTTCTTTAGATCTCAGTTAGTCAGCATTTCTCATTTGCCAAGATAATCCAGGTGTGGCATATCAAGAAGCTGATTAAACAGCATGATCATTACACAGGTGCACCTTGTGTTGGGGAAAATAAAAGGCCACTCTAAAATGTGCCTTTTTGTCACACAAAAAAACGCTACAGATGTCTCAAGTTGAGGGAGCGTACATTTGGCATGCTGACAGCAGGAACATCCAGCAGAGCTGTTGCCAGATAATTGAATCTTCATTTATCTACCATAAGCCGCCTCCAATGTCATTTTAGAGAATTTGACAGTACGTCTAATAGGCCTCACAACTGCAGACCGACCACGTGTAACCACTCAAGCCAGGACCTCCAGATACGGCTTCTTCACCTGCAGAAGTGTCTGAGACCAACCATCCGAACAGCTGATGAAACTGTGGGTTTGCACAAGCAAAGCATTTCTGCACAAACTGTCAGAAACCGTCTCAGGGAAACTGGCTACTCGTCGTCCTCACCAGGGTCTTGACCTGACTGCAGTTCGGTGTCGTAACCGACTTCAGTGGGCAAATGCTCACCTTCGATGGCCACTGGCACCCTAGAGAAGTGTGCTCTTCACAGATGATTCCCGGTTTGTACCGGGCAGAACTGTACCAGGCAGACAGTGTGTAATGGGTCGTGTGGGCGAGCATTTTGCTGATGTCAACGTCATGAACAGAGTGCTCCATGGTAGTGGTGGGGTTATGGTATGGACAGGCATAAGCTACGGACAACACACACTTTTATCAATGGTAATTTGAAAGCACAGAGACACCATGGCGAGATCCTGAGGACCATTGTTGTGCCATTACCTCATGTTTCAGCATTATAATACACGGCCCCATGTCGCAAGGATCTGGACACAATTCCTGGAAGTTGAAAATGTCCCAGTTCTTCCATGGCCTGCATACTCACCAGAAACTAATTGAGTATAGTTGGGATGCCCTGGATTGACGTGTACGACAGCGTGTTCCAGTTCTTGCCAATATCAAGCAACTTCGAACAGTCATTGAAGAGGAATGGGACAACATTCCACAGGCCGCAATCAACAGCTGGATCAACTCTATGCGAAGGAGATGTGTCACCCTGCATCAGGCACGGTGGTCACACCAGAAACTGGCTGGTTTTCATGAGGTAAATCGTGGTGGTCACACCAGATACTGACTGGTTTCCATGAGGTAAATGGTGGTCACACCAGGTACTGACTGGTTTCCATGAGGTAAATGGTGGTCACACCAAATACTGACTGGTTTCCATGAGGTAAATGGTGGTCACACCAGATACTGACTGGTTTTCTGACCTTTTTTCCCCCAATTTCATGGTATCCAATTGGTAGTTACAGCTTTGTCCCATCGCTGCAACTCCAGTAAGGACTCGGGAGAGGCGAAGGTCGAGAGCCATGCGTCCTCCGAAACACGGCCTTGCCAAGCCGCACTGCTTCTTGACACACTTCTCGCTTAACCCAGAAGCCAGCCGCACCAATGTGTTGGAGGAAACACTGTACACCTGGCGACCAAATTCAGCTTTCAGGTGCCCGGCCTGTCACAAAGAGTCGCTAGAGTGCGATGGGACAAGGCAATACCAGCCGGCCAAACCCTCCCCTAACCCGTACGACGCTGGGCCAATTGTGCGTCACCTCATGGGTCTTCTGGTCACGGCCAGCTGTGACACAGCCTGGGATCGAACCCGGGTCTGTAGTGACACCTCTAGCTATGAGATGCAGTACCTTGGATCGCTGTGACATAGCCTGGGATCGAACCCAGGTCTGTCTGTAATGACACCTCTAGCTATGAGATGCAGTACCTTAGATCGCTGTGACACAGCCTGGGATCGAACACGGGTCTGTCTGTAGTGACGCTTCTAGCTATGAGATGCAGTACCTTAGATTGCTGCAACACAGCCTGGGATCGAACCCGGGTCTGTCTGCAGTGACACCTCTAGCTATGAGCTATCATGTAACATAGCTCTAATATGGTTGGATACATATTACAATTATATACATATTACATCTGTATACATATTACAACTACTGTATATACAGTTGAAGTCAGAAGTTACACCTTAGCCAAATACATTTAAACTCAGTTTTCAGTGAGTTTAACTCAGTGATCAGTTAGGATCACCACTTCATTTTAAGAATGTGAAATGTCAGGTCTTCCAGCATTTCAGGAATCACAGAAATATGTCTCCAAGTGGAAGCAGAAAGTTCTTATTGGTTATAAGAAATGATAGCGAATACATTGTGAAAATAAAGTAAAGATTAACGCCAGAAGAATCCAAATAGCAAAGTTGGGTCGAAGCTCACAAAACGGAGGGCTCGAGGATGGCGCCTTCTTAAATCACCATAGAGATGGGAATGCTGGACTTCTCGTCTGAAGACAGTCAGTCAGACAGGTTTAATACATCTACTAGGGCTGTGAATGTTAAAAAGTTTAAACAAAGTTGGGATCTTTAACATGCAGAAAAATCCTAACCGAAACACAAAATTCAAAATCACAGTGCAGTTATCACAAAACACAGGAAATAATGTGTTACAGCCTAACTCAACGATAGGCTATGAAAGGCCTGGAGGAAGTTGTGTAATTTAAATACAGACTCAGCAGGAAGAAATAAGACAGTAAACACCATAGTGGGTCAATTTCTATAACAACTAAAAGCTTTGACGAGTGAGGCTAAACTTTTGCTCTGTTTTTTGATGTCCTGTCTACTGTGAACAGTGTGAAGCCAACCTATACACATGTTTTGATGTCCTGTCTAATGTGAACAGTGTGAAGCCAACCCATACACATGTTTTGATGTCCTGTCTACTGTGAACAGTGTGAAGCCAACCCATACACATGTTTTGATGTCCTGTCTACTGTGAACAGTGTGAAGCCAACCCATAACCATGTTTTGATGTCCTGTCTACTGTGAACAGTGTGAAGCCAACCCATACACATGTTTTGATGTCCTGTCTACTGTGAACAGTGTGAAGCCAACCCATACACATGTTTTGATGTCCTGTCTACTGTGAACAGTGTGAAGCCAACCCATACACATGTTTTGATGTCCTGTCTACTGATCCAGACTGTTGCTGAGACCGTTGCTGAGACCGTTGCTGAGACCCAGACCGTTGCTGAGACACAAACCGTTGCTGAGACCGTTGCTGAGACCGTTGCTGAGACCCAAACCGTTGCTGAGACACAAACCGTTGCTGAGACACAAACCGTTGCTGAGACCGTTGCTGAGACCGTTGCTGAGACCCAAACCGTTGCTGAGACACAAACCGTTGCTGAGACCGTTGCTGAGACCGTTGCTGAGACCCAAACCGTTGCTGAGACCCAAACCGTTGCTGAGACCCAAACCGTTGCTGAGACCCAAACCGTTGCTGAGACCCAAACCGTTGCTGAGACACAAACCGTTGCTGAGACCGTTGCTGAGACCGTTGCTGAGACCCAAACCGTTGCTGAGACCCAAACCGTTGCTGAGACCGTTGCTGAGACCCAAACCGTTGCTGAGACCCAAACCGTTGCTGAGACCCAAACCGTTGCTGAGACCCAAACCGTTGCTGAGACCCAAACCGTTGCTGAGAACCAAACCGTTGCTGAGACCGTTGCTGAGACACAAACCGTTGCTGAGACCGTTGCTGAGACCCAAACCGTTGCTGAGACCCAAACTGTTGCTGAGACCCAAACCGTTGCTGAGACCCATACCGTTGCTGAGACCCAAACCGTTGCTGAGACCCAAACCGTTGCTGAGAACCAAACCGTTGCTGAGACCGTTGCTGAGACCCAAACCGTTGCTGAGAACCAAACCGTTGCTGAGACCGTTGCTGAGACCCAGACCGTTGCTGAGACACAAACCGTTGCTGAGACCGTTGCTGAGACCCAAACCGTTGCTGAGACCCAAACCGTTGCTGAGACCCAGACCGTTGCTGAGAACCAAACCGTTGCTGAGACCCAGACCGTTGCTGAGACACAAACCGTTGCTGAGACCGTTGCTGAGACCCAAACCGTTGCTGAGACCCAAACCGTTGCTGAGACCCAAACCGTTGCTGAGACCCAAACCGTTCCTGAGACCCAGACCGTTGCTGAGAACCAAACCGTTGCTGAGACACAAACCGTTGCTGAGACCCAAACCGTTGCTGAGACACAAACCGTTGCTGAGACCCAAACCGTTGCTGAGACCCAAACCGTTGCTGAGACCGTTGCTGAGACCCAAACCGTTGCTGAGACCCAAACCGTTGCTGAGACACAAACCGTTGCTGAGACACAAACTGTTGCTGAGACCGTTGCTGAGACACAAACCGTTGCTGAGACCCAAACCGTTGCTGAGACCCAAACCGTTGCTGAGACCGTTGCTGAGACCGTTGCTGAGACCGTTGCTGAGACCCAAACCGTTGCTGAGACCGTTGCTGAGACCCAAACCGTTGCTGAGACCCAAACCGTTGCTGAGACACAAACCGTTGCTGAGACCCAAACCGTTGCTGAGACCGTTGCTGAGACCGTTGCTGAGACCCAAACCGTTGCTGAGACCGTTGCTGAGACCCAAACCGTTGCTGAGACCCAAACCGTTGCTGAGACACAAACCGTTGCTGAGACACAAACCGTTGCTGAGACACAAACCGTTGCTGAGACCCAAACCGTTGCTGAGACCCAAACCATTGCTGAGACCGTTGCTGAGACCGTTGCTGAGACCGTTGCTGAGACCGTTGCTGAGACCGTTGCTGAGACCCAAACCGTTGCTGAGACACAAACCGTTGCTGAGACCATTGCTGAGACCGTTGCTGAGACCGTTGCTGAGACCCAAACCGTTGCTGAGACCGTTGCTGAGAACCAAACCGTTGCTGAGACCCAAACCGTTGCTGAGACCGTTACTGAGACACAAACCGTTGCTGAGACATAAACCGTTGCTGAGACATAAACCGTTGCTGAGACCGTTGCTGAGACACAAACCGTTGCTGAGACACAAACCGATGCTGAGACCCAAACCGTCGCTGAGACCGTTGCTGAGACACAAACCGTTGCTGAGACCCAAACCGTCGCTGAGACCGTTGCTGAGACCCAAACCGTTGCTGAGACACAAACCGTTGCTGAGACACAAACCGTTGCTGAGACACAAACCGTTGCTGAGACCCAAACCGTTGCTGAGACCCAAACCATTGCTGAGACCGTTGCTGAGACCGTTGCTGAGACCGTTGCTGAGACCGTTGCTGAGACCCAAACCGTTGCTGAGACACAAACCGTTGCTGAGACCATTGCTGAGACCGTTGCTGAGACCGTTGCTGAGACCCAAACCGTTGCTGAGACCGTTGCTGAGACCCAAACCGTTGCTGAGACCCAAACCGTTGCTGAGACCGTTACTGAGACACAAACCGTTGCTGAGACATAAACCGTTGCTGAGACATAAACCGTTGCTGAGACCGTTGCTGAGACACAAACCGTTGCTGAGACCCAAACCGTCGCTGAGACCGTTGCTGAGACCCAAACCGTTGCTGAGACCCAAACCGTTGCTGAGACCCAAACCGACCCGAACCGTTGCTGAGACCCAAACCGTTGCTGAAACCCAAACCGTTGCTGAGACCCAAACCGACCCGAACCGTTGCTGAGACCCAAACCGTTGCTGAGACCGTTGCTGAGACCGTTGCTGAGACCGTTGCTGAGACCGTTGCTGAGACCCAAACCGTTGCTGAGACCGTTGCTGAGACCCAAACCGTTGCTGAGACCCAAACCGTTGCTGAGACCCAAACCGTTGCTGAGACCCAAACCGTGGCTGAGACCGTTGCTGAGACCGTTGCTGAGACCGTTGCTGAGACACAAACCGTTGCGGAGACCGTTCGTGAGACACAAACCTTTGCTGAGACCCAAACCGTTGCTGAGACACAAACCTTTGCTGAGACCCAAACCGTTGCTGAGACACAAACCGTTGCTGAGACCCAAACCGTTGCTGAGACCGTTGCTGAGACCCAAAACGTTGCTGAGACCGTTGCTGAGACCCAAACCGTTGCTGAGACCGTTGCTGAGACACAAACCGTTGCTGAGACCAAAAACCGTTGCTGAGACCGTTGCTGAGACCCAAACCGTTGCTGAGACACAAACCGTTGCTGAGACCCAAACCGTTGCTGAGACCCAAACCGTTGCTGAGACCCAAACCGTTGCTGAGACCCAAACCGTTGCTGAGACCGTTGCTGAGACCGTTGCTGAGACCCAAACCATTGCTGAGACCGTTGCTGAGACACAACCCATTGCTGAGACCGTTGCTGAGACCCAAACCATTGCTGAGACCGTTGCTGAGACCCAAACCGTTGCTGAGACCCAAACCGTTGCTGAGACCCAAACCGTTGCTGAGACCCAAACCGTTTCTGTGACCCAAAACGCTGATGAGACCGTTGCTGAGACCGTTGCTGAGACCCAAACCGTTGCTGAGACCGTTGCTGAGACCGTTGCTGAGACCGTTGCTGAGACCGTTGCTGAGACCCAAACTGTTGCTGAGACCCAAACCGTTGCTGAGACACAAACCGTTGCTGAGACACAAACCGTTGCTGAGACACAAACCGTTGCTGAGACCCAAACCGTTGCTGAGACCCAAACCGTTGCTGAGACCGTTGCTGAGACCCAAACCGTTGCTGAGACCGTTGCTGAGACACAAACCGTTGCTGAGACCATTGCTGAGACCGTTGCTGAGACCGTTGCTGAGACCCAAACCGTTGCTGAGACCGTTGCTGAGACACAAACCATTGCTGAGACCCAAACCGTTGCTGAGACCCAAACCGTTGCTGAGACCCAGACCGTTGCTGAGACCCAAACCGTTGCTGAGACCGTTGCTGAGACCGTTGCTGAGACCCAAACCGTTGCTGAGACCCAAACCGTTGCTGAGACACAAACCGTTGCTGAGACCCAAACCGTTGCTGAGACACAAACCGTTGCTGAGACCCAAACCGTTGCAGAGACCCAGACCGTTACAGAGACCCAAACCGTTGCTGAGAACCAAACCGTTGCTGAGACCGTTGCTGAGACCCAAACCGTTGCTGAGACCCAAACCGTTGCTGAGACACAAACCGTTGCTGAGACCGTTGCTGAGACCCAAACCGTTGCTGAGACCCAAACCGTTGCTGAGACACAAACCGTTGCTGAGACCGTTGCTGAGACCCAAACCGTTGCTGAGACCCAAACCGTTGCTGAGACACAAACCGTTGCTGAGACCGTTGCTGAGACCCAAACCGTTGCTGAGACCCAAACCGTTGCTGAGACCCAAACCGCTGCTGAGACCGTTGCTGAGACCCAAACCGTTGCTGAGACCCAAACCGTTGCTGAGACCCAAACCGTTGCTGAGACCCAAACCGTTGCTGAGACCGTTGCTGAGACCCAAACCGTTGCTGAGACCCAAACCGTTGCTGAGACACAAACCGTTGCTGAGACCCAAACCGTTGCTGAGAACCAAACCGTTGCTGAGACCCAAACCGTTGCTGAGACCCAGACCGTTGCTGGGAGACAAACCGTTGCTGAGACCCAGACCGTTGCTGGGAGACAAACCGTTGCTGAGACCCAAACCGTTGCTGGGAGACAAACCGTTGCTGAGACCGTTGCTGAGACCGTTGCTGAGACCCAAACCGTTGCTGTCAGCAGCATTGTGAATTAAAATATGAATTATATTAAATTATAAATTGTGATTTTATTCCTCGACGTTTTAACAGAAAGACGATTTAAACATGAAAGTAAAAAACAAATATTTTGTCACATGCCTAACATCTACAAAAATGTGGTCCTTCAACACCATTTCCCTTCATAGGGAACAACAAAGGGGAAATTATATGGTGCCATTTGGGATAATCTGGTCAAAAGTAGTGCACTATATAGGGAGTAGGTGGCCATTTTGGACTCCAACCCCATTCCATGTCCTCTCTTGGCATGTCGTCTGGAGTTTTACTGCTCTACCTCATCAGCTACTATCAGGAGGCCACCATTTCGTCATGGAGAGATCATCCCAAATATTGCTGATATGGTTTGTTTTGGAGTTGCTGTGGGGTCCTGGTATGCTGCTGATAGAGGAAGAAAATACTGTAAATTGCCCCGTCACCATTTTCTCAGTGACTGGGGGAGAAACTGTCAAGAAGAGAAAATGGTGTGATAAATGATCATATTCAACATGGCTGACATTCTCAGCATTAGCTTATCCTTTAGACCGGGGTAATTCAGACGTTACCCTACGAGGCAGGGGTATTCAACCGTTACCCTGGGAGGCAGGGGTATTCAACCGTTACCCTACGAGGCAGGGTTATTCAACCGTTACCCTACGAGGCAGGGTTATTCAACCGTTACCCTGGGAGGCAGGGGTATTCAACCGTTATCCTACGAGGCAGGGGTATTCAACCGTTACCCTACGAGGCAAGGGTATTCAACCATTACACTACGAGGCAGGGGTATTCAACCATTACCCAATGAGGCAGGGGTATTCAACCATTACCCTACGAGGCAGGGCATATTCAACTGTTACCCTACGAGGCAGGGTTATTCAACCGTTACCCTACGAGGCAGGGGTATTCAACCGTTATCCTACAAGGCAGGGCATATTCAACTGTTACCCTAAGAGGCAGGGGTATTCAACTGTTACCCTACGAGGCAGGGTTATTCAACCGTTACCCTACGAGGCAGGGGTATTCAACCGTTATCCTACAAGGCAGGGCATATTCAACCGTTATCCTACGAGGCAGGGTTATTCAACCGTTACCCTACGAGATCTGACCTGTTGCTTTTCTGTTGTACCTGATCATTAGTTGCACCCACCTGGTGTCCCAGGTCTAAATCAGTCCCTGATTGGAGGGGAATCACCCACCTGGTGTCCCAGGTCTAAATCAGTCCCTGATTGGAGGGGAATCACCCACCTGGTGTTGCAGGTCTAAATCAGTCCCTGATTGGAGGGGAATCATCCACCTGGTGTCCCAGGTCTAAATCAGTCCCTGATTAGAGGGGAATCACTCACCTAGTGTCCCAGATCTAAATCAGTGCTTGTTTAGAGGGGAATCACCCACCTGGTGTCCCAGGTCTAAATCAGGCCCTGATTAGAGGGGAATCACCCACCTGGTGTCCCCAGGTTTAAATCAGTCCCTGATTAGAGGGGAATCACCCACCTGGTCTCCCAGGTCTAAATCAGGCCCTGATTAGAGGGGAATCACCCACCTGGTGTCCCAGGTCTAAATCAGTCCCTGATTAGAGGGGAATCACCCACCTGGTGTCCCAGGTCTAAATCAGGCCCTGATTAAAGGGGAATCACCCACCTGGTGTCCCAGGTCTAAAGCAGTCCTTGATTAGAGGGGAATCACCCACCTGGTGTCCCAGGTCTAAATCAGGCCCTGATTAGAGGAACAATGAAAACAACACAGTGGAACTGGCTGTGAGGTCCAGAGGTACAGAGGTCCAGAGGGCTTTAGACTGTCTTCAGCATCACTCCTGACTGACTGCTTTGGATAAAATAGTCTGTTAAATGGAAAATGATTATTATACTTCTCCTCAACACTATATAGGGGATAGGGTGCCATTGGCCATTGGGTTCTGGTTAAAAGTAGTGCACTATATAGGGGATAGGGTGCCATTGGCCATTGGGTTCTGGTTAAAAGTAGTGCACTATATAGGGGATAGGGTGCCATTGGCCATAGGGTTCTGGTTAAAAGTAGTGCACTATATAGAGGATAGGGTGCCATTGGCCATAGGGTTCTGGTTAAAAGTAGTGCACTATATAGGGGATAGGGTGCCATTGGCCATAGGGTTCTGGTTAAAAGTAGTGCACTATATAGGGGATAGGGTGCCATTGGCCATTGGGTTCTGGTTAAAAGTAGTGCACTATATTTAACTAGGCAAGTCAGTTAAGAACTAATTCTTATTTACAATGACGGCCTACACCGGCCAAACCCGGAAGTCGCCGGGCCAATTGTGCGCCGCCCTATGGGACTCCTAATCGCGGCCGGTTGTGATACAGCCTGGAATGGAACCGGGGCCTTAGACTGCTGTGATGCAGCCTGGAATGGAACCAGGGCCTTAGAACCGGGGTCTTAGAACCAGGGCCTTAGACTGCTGTGATACAGCCTGGAATGGAACCGGGGTCTTAGAACCAGGGTCTTAGATCGCTGTTATACAGAATGGAATGGAACCAGGGTCTTAGAACCAGGGCCTTAGACCGCTGTGATACAGACTGGAATGGAACCAGGGCCTTAGACTGCTGTGATACAGACTGGAATGGAACAAGGGCCTTAGACTGCTGTGATACAGCCTGGAATGGAACCAGGGCCTTAGAACCGGGGTCTTAGAACCAGGGCCTTAGACTGCTGTGATACAGCCTGGAATGGAACCGGGGTCTTAGACCGCTGGGATACAGCCTGGAATGGAACCGGGGCTTTAGAACCAGGGCCTTAGACCGCTGTGATACAGCCTGGAATGGAACCGGGGTCTTAGAACCAGGGCCTTAGACCGCTGGGCCACTCAGGAGCCATGTCAAGGCTGAACACTAAATGTGTAGAATTAGAGCTTCCTGAAGCCTCTCAACTCTCAGAAGTTTTTTTTTTAATTAATTTTCTTTACCATCATGGTAGTAAGTTGGAAGACATTTGAATGTTCTCTGAGGAGGCTCCTGACAGCAGATAGGCCTCCAGCACTTTCAACCAAAGCGGCACTAGCATCTCGGGTAGATCAGAGCCTTTTCTGAATATCCAATCTCAATATGGCCTATAATACCAGGCTTTCACCATCCATCAGATCAATAACCTATCAATAGAACCCATGTATGGATGACAGGCTAGCATTGTTGCTGTGGCTTGCCAATATCATATTCTCAGTGCCGGTGTAATGTCTTGACTTGAGATGACACGGCTAGCCATTCATTCACAGGTCATGGTCAACAGATCCCATTAATAAAAGCAGACACATTGTGAAATTGCAGTAACAGTGTATATACTGTACTCTATACCATCTACTGCATCTTGCTTATGCCGTTCTGTACCATCACTCATTCATATATCTTTATGTACATATTCTTTATCCCTTTACACTTGTGTGTATAAGGTAGTAGTTGTGGAATTGTTAGGTTACATTACTCGTTGTCGGGACTAGAAGCACAAGCATTTCGCTACACTCGCATTAACATCTGCTAACCATGTGAATGAGACAAATAAAATTAGACTTGATTTGATTTACTAACTAGGGCTAGTTAGCTATAGGAAGGGAGATGGGGAACTCAAAATCTATTTTCCAATTAGATCATATGGAAATGAATTAGTGTGTATGTATATTTATTTAATCGATTTGAATAAACTAGCTGGGTAAATGGAGGTAAAGGAGACTTACCAGTAACGGGACTGAGGAGCAGGATGATGTACAGCCCCAGTGACAGCGCCGACGTTGGGCACAGGACTGCCATGGCTGGTGGGGTCATTTGGGACGAGCGGTTTCTCCAAAAACTCCGTAAACTAATGTTAAACGAATACATTCGCCCGGACTATCAAATCCAACATAATCCAAATAAAATAGGACGGGATGATTCAAATGTTTCCCAGCTTTAATAGTTGATATTGACGAGGAACTTAACTAGATAATGACCTAACCGTGATTGTCCAATAGAAGGTCCCCAGGCAGTGCAACAACAACAAATACAATCTAATTTCAACTAGTAAAATAGCTACCGTTGTCTGTATACTTTCTTATCACCTAACTAGCTACCTTATTCTTATTAAATTGCCTAAACGTTGTAGGGTTTTAATCGACTGTAAATGAACTGTGCTACATATTGAGTTGTCATCGCATTCAACGAGGAAAATCTGATTTTAATGCAGCTACAGTAACCGTTTCCTAGTGGCCGACTGGACAAGACATCTTTTGGCTGGGTGGCACTGTCATACGGCTTTTCTGGCATTTAAATAGGCGATTTAAGCAGGCATATTCTACTAGCAAGCTGATAAAACTGTTATCACAAAATTGATTATCCTACTTGTTTTCCCAAAAAAGTATATATATTCCCGATCAAATCCGCTTGATATCCATCCATAATGGACAAGTTGTGTTCTGCCTGTTGGAAATGTGTCCATACTGTAAAGCCAGGCTGACTAGTCAGGTGGGCAGGGAAGCCCCTCGCCGCGGCACACGGAGCAGGGAGGGCCGGCTGGGGGTGGGGTCGGACCGGGAAGACATGTTTCCATTTGCGGAGGTTTTCCAGACAGACGAGCCATAATGTGTATACAGTCATAATATATACAGTTGTAATGTGTATACAGTTGTAATGTGTATACAGTTGTAATGTGTATACAGCCATAATGTGTATACAGTTGTAATGTGTATACAGTTGTAATGTGTATACAGTTGTAATGTGTATACAGTTGTAATGTGTATACAGCCGTAATATATAGAGTTGTAATGTGTATACAGTTGTAATGTGTATACAGTTGTAATGTGTATACAGTTGTAATGTGTATACAGTTGTAATGTGTATACAGTTGTAATGTGTATACAGTTGTAATGTGTATACAGCCGTAATATATAGAGTTGTAATGTGTATACAGTTGTAATGTGTATACAGCCATAATGTGTATACTGCCATAATGTGTATACAGCCATAATGTGTATACTGCCATAATGTGTATACTGCCATAATGTGTATACAGTTGTAATGTGTATACAGTTGTAATGTGTATACAGTTGTAATGTGTATACAGCCATAATGTGTATACAGTTGTAATGTGTATACAGTTGTAATGTGTATACAGTTGTAATGTGTATACAGTTGTAATGTGTATACAGCCATAATGTGTATACAGTTGTAATGTGTATACAGTTGTAATGTGTATACAGTTGTAATGTGTATACAGTTGTAATGTGTATACAGCCATAATGTGTATACAGTTGTAATGTGTATACAGTTGTAATGTGTATACAGTTGTAATGTGTATACAGTTGTAATGTGTATACAGTTGTAATGTGTATACAGCCATAATATGTATACAGTATATACATATGAGATGAGTAATGCAGACTAAGATACAGTAGAATAGTATAGAATACAGTATATACATATGAGATGAGTAATGTATAGACTAAGATACAGTAGAATAGTATAGAATACAGTATATACATATGAGATGAGTAATGTATAGACTAAGATACAGTAGAATAGTATAGAATACAGTATATACATATGAGATGAGTAATGTATAGACCAAGATACAGTAGGATAATATAGAATACAGTATATACATATGAGATGAGTAATGTATAGACCAAGATACAGTAGGATAATATAGAATACAGTATATACATATGCGATGAGTAATGCAGACTAAGATACAGTAGATGTTGTAACTTTAATGGGTTACAGAGATAATGTTTAAGTTAATTCATTGAGCTGTATCTAAAGATATTTTCTTTACATATGTAATTGTCTTAGAATTTGTGTGTTGTAGATTGAGAGAACTATATACATATTTGTTGTATTGGTTAGTATTGAATTACGCTTTTGACTGCAAGTTCCAGAATGCATTGCGACCGGAAGTAGAGAGAGAACGCGCCAGTTATGTGCAAATGTCAAGTGATTATCCTGACTTTTCGCTAGCAACCTACTTGTATTGTTCTGTAGAATCTAAATTTGTTAAATGTAACGTGACCAAGCATTATTACTAAAATAAGCTTTCATTTCAAACCCGACGTCCCGAGTCATGTAAACATTATTAAAGTGACTAAGTGTTCCATTTATTAAAGTGGCCAATGATTCCAAGTCTGTGTATAGACAGCAGCCTGTCTATATGTTGCATATATTCACAATGGAAATACAAAGAAAGGATAATTATTTAATTATTACTTTCCCCATTCAGTAGTCTACGCATGATAAGCAGTTCCCAAGTGGTGGAGTACTGTGTACGCAGGGTCATTGCTATGCGTAAATTTACGCACTCAAGCAAATGCTTATGTTGATAAATGAGTCCCCGGTCTTTCACACCGCCAGTTCGGTTTGCAGCAGCTGACGAGCAGGGCTCCAGACACTGTGGGCCTGGGTTTGAATGCGTTGCTGACCAATATGGCGTACCCCTCTCAGACTGCCCGAAATGACAGTTAAAGGACAGAACATTTTAAAGTAAATGATATTTTCTTGAGAGGGTTTAGTAACGTCAGTCCCTCTATCGTTTTCCGTGAATACCATTGATCGAGGTCGAGGGGGAAGAGAGGATAAACAGGCTACGGTGGAAACGCCTCGTCAGGTCGATCAGCAGGCGGAAACAGATTGCGCGTTTTATAGTATCTAGAGCCCCATGGCGGCCGGTAGTCAACACACATTTAATATCAAAGACGCTGGACAATAACTTATACCTTTTGTGGTAGGTGTTCTATACAATTTATGACAGTATGATGAAAACAACGTCTGAAAAAAAGATTCAGTAAAATTGTGTTGTTCTGGAAACACGTTATTTTGTTTTTTGAAGTTAAAACATACTTAGAGTTGAAGTCGGAAGTTTAAACACACTTAGGTTGGAGTCATTAAAACTCGTTTACATACACTTAGGTTGGAGTCATTAAAACTAGTTTACATACACTTAGGTTGGAGTCATTAAAACTAGTTTACATACACTTAGGTTGGAGTCATTAAAACTCGTTTACATACACTTAGGTTGGAGTCATTAAAACTCGTTTACATACACTTAGGTTGGAGTCATTAAAACTAGTTTAAACACACTTAGGTTGGAGTCATTAAAACTCGTTTACATACACTTAGGTTGGAGTCATTAAAACTCGTTTACATACACTTAGGTTGGAGTCATTAAAACTAGTTTACATACACTTAGGTTGGAGTCATTAAAACTCGTTTACATACACTTAGGTTGGAGTCATTAAAACTAGTTTACATACACTTAGGTTGGAGTCATTAAAACTCGTTTACATACACTTAGGTTGGAGTCATTAAAACTAGTTTACATTCACTTAGGTTGGAGTCATTAAAACTAGTTTACATACACTTAGGTTGGAGTCATTAAAACTAGTTTACATACACTTAGGTTGGAGTCATTAAAACTAGTTTACATACACTTAGGTTGGAGTCATTAAAACTAGTTTACATACACTTAGGTTGGAGTCATTAAAACTAGTTTACATACACTTAGGTTGGAGTCATTAAAACTAGTTTACATACACTCAGGTTGGAGTCATTAAAACTAGTTTACATACACTTAGGTTGGAGTCATTAAAACTAGTTTACATACACTTAGGTTGGAGTCATTAAAACTCGTTTACATACACTTAGGTTGGAGTCATTAAAACTCGTTTACATACACTTAGGTTGGAGTCATTAAAACTCGTTTACATACACTTAGGTTGGAGTCATTAAAACTAGTTTACATACACTTAGGTTGGAGTCATTAAAACTCGTTTACATACACTTAGGTTGGAGTCATTAAAACTAGTTTACATACACTTAGGTTGGAGTCATTAAAACTAGTTTACATACACTCAGGTTGGAGTCATTAAAACTTGTTTACATACACTCAGGTTGGAGTCATTAAAACTTGTTTACATACACTTAGGTTGGAGTCATTAAAACTCGTTTACATACACTCAGGTTGGAGTCATTAAAACTTGTTTACATACACTTAGGTTGGAGTCATTAAAACTAGTTTACATACACTCAGGTTGGAGTCATTAAAACTCGTTTACATACACTTAGGTTGGAGTCATTAAAACTAGTTTACATACACTCAGGTTGGAGTCATTAAAACTCGTTTACATACACTCAGGTTGGAGTCATTAAAACTCGTTTACATACACTTAGGTTGGAGTCATTAAAACTAGTTTACATTCACTTAGGTTGGAGTCATTAAAACTAGTTTACATTCACTTAGGTTGGAGTCATTAAAACTTGTTTACATACACTTAGGTTGGAGTCATTAAAACTAGTTTACATTCACTTAGGTTGGAGTCATTAAAACTAGTTTACATTCACTTAGGTTGGAGTCATTAAAACTAGTTTACATACACTTAGGTTGGAGTCATTAAAACTAGTTTACATACACTTAGGTTGGAGTCATTAAAACTCGTTTACATACACTTAGGTTGGAGTCATTAAAACTAGTTTACATACACTTAGGTTGGAGTCATTAAAACTAGTTTACATACACTTAGGTTGGAGTCATTAAAACTAGTTTACATACACTTAGGTTGGAGTCATTAAAACTAGTTTACATTCACTTAGGTTGGAGTCATTAAAACTCGTTTACATACACTTAGGTTGGAGTCATTAAAACTCGTTTACATATACTTAGGTTGGAGTCATTAAAACTAGTTTACATACACTTAGGTTGGAGTCATTAAAACTAGTTTACATACACTTAGGTTGGAGTCATTAAAACTAGTTTACATACACTTAGGTTGGAGTCATTAAAACTTGTTTACATACACTTAGGTTGGAGTCATTAAAACTAGTTTACATACACTTAGGTTGGAGTCATTAAAACTCGTTTACATACACTTAGGTTTGAGTCATTAAAACTCGTTTACATACACTTAGGTTGGAGTCATTAAAACTCGTTTACATACACTTAGGTTGGAGTCATTAAAACTCGTTTACATACACTTAGGTTGGAGTCATTAAAACTCGTTTACATACACTTAGGTTGGAGTCATTAAAACTAGTTTACATTCACTTAGGTTGGAGTCATTAAAACTTGTTTACATACACTTAGGTTGGAGTCATTAAAACTCGTTTTTCAACCACTCCACAAATTTCTTGTTAACAAACTATAGTTTTGGCAAGTCAGTTAGGACATCTACTTTGTACATGACACAAGTCATTTTTCCAACAATTGTTTACAGACAGATTATTTCACTTATAATTCACTGTATCACAAGTGAAATAATCTGTCTGTTCCCAGTTTGTTATGACCCAATTCCAGTGGATCAGAAGTTTACATACACTAAGTTGACTGTACCTTTAAACAGCTTGGAAAATTCCAGAAAATTATGTCATGGCTTTAGAAGCTTCTGATGTACTTCAAGGCCTACCTTCAAACTCAGTGCCTCTTTGCTTGACATCATGGGAAAATCAAAATAAATCAGCCAAAACCTCCACAACCTGGTAGACCTCCACAAGTCTGGTTCATCCTTGGGAGCAATTTCCAAACACCTGAAGGTACCACGTTCATCTGTACAAACAATAGTACGCAAGTATAAACACCATGGGACCACGCAGCCGTCATACCGCTCAGGAAGGAGATGCATTCTGCCTGGGGTAGATTTATAGGACTACTGTTTAACCCCTATTATAGTGCCATGATTAGTGAGGATCAGGGTAGATTTATAGGACTATTACAGTGCCATGATTATTGAGGATCAGGGTAGATTTATAGGACTATTATAGTGCCATGATTAGTGAGGATCAGGGTAGATTTATAGGACTACTGTTTAACCCCTATTACAGTTCCATCATTAGTGAGGATCAGGGTAGATTTATAGGACTATTATAGTGCCATGATTAGTGAGGATCAGGGTAGATTTATAGGTCTATTATAGTGTCATGATTAGTGAGGATCAGGGTAGATTTATAGGACTATTATAGTGCCATGATTAGTGAGGATCAGGGTAGATTTATAGGACTATTATAGTGCCATGATTAGTGAGGATCAGGGTAGATTTATAGGACTATTATAGTGCCATGATTAGTGAGGATCAGGGTAGATTTATAGGACTATTATAGTGCCATGATTAGTGAGGATCAGGGTAGATTTATAGGACTATTATAGTGCCATGATTAGTGAGGATCAGGGTAGATTTATAGGACTATTATAGTGCCATGATTAGTGAGGATCAGGGTAGATTTATAGGACTATTATAGTGTCATGATTAGTGAGGATCAGGGTAGATTTATAGGACTATTACAGTGCCATGATTAGTGAGGATCAGGGTAGATTTATAGGACTATTATAGTGCCATGATTAGTGAGGATCAGGGTAGATTTATAGGACTATTATAGTGCCATGATTAGTGAGGATCAGGGTAGATTTATAGGACTATTATAGTGCCATGATTAGTGAGGATCAGGGTAGATTTATAGGACTATTACAGTGCCATGATTATTGAGGATCAGGGTAGATTTATAGGACTATTATAGTGCCATGATTAGTGAGGATCAGGGTAGATTTATAGGACTACTGTTTAACCCCTATTACAGTTCCATCATTAGTGAGGATCAGGGTAGATTTATAGGACTATTATAGTGCCATGATTAGTGAGGATCAGGGTAGATTTATAGGTCTATTATAGTGTCATGATTAGTGAGGATCAGGGTAGATTTATAGGACTATTATAGTGCCATGATTAGTGAGGATCAGGGTAGATTTATAGGACTATTATAGTGCCATGATTAGTGAGGATCAGGGTAGATTTATAGGACTATTATAGTGCCATGATTAGTGAGGATCAGGGTAGATTTATAGGACTATTATAGTGCCATGATTAGTGAGGATCAGGGTAGATTTATAGGACTATTATAGTGCCATGATTAGTGAGGATCAGGGTAGATTTATAGGACTATTATAGTGCCATGATTAGTGAGGATCAGGGTAGATTTATAGGACTATTATAGTGTCATGATTAGTGAGGATCAGGGTAGATTTATAGGACTATTACAGTGCCATGATTAGTGAGGATCAGGGTAGATTTATAGGACTATTATAGTGCCATGATTAGTGAGGATCAGGGTAGATTTATAGGACTATTATAGTGCCATGATTAGTGAGGATCAGGGTAGATTTATAGGACTACTGTTTAACCCCTATTACAGTTCCATCATTAGTGAGGATCAGGGTAGATTCATAGGACTACTGTTTAACCCCTATTATAGTGTCATGATTAGTGAGGATCAGGGTAGATTTATAGGACTATTATAGTGCCATGATTAGTGAGGATCAGGGTAGATTTATAGGTCTATTATAGTGTCATGATTAGTGAGGATCAGGGTAGATTTATAGGACTATTATAGTGCCATGATTAGTGAGGATCAGGGTAGATTTATAGGACTATTATAGTGCCATGATTAGTGAGGATCAGGGTAGATTTATAGGACTATTATAGTGCCATGATTAGTGAGGATCAGGGTAGATTTATAGGACTATTATAGTGCCATGATTAGTGAGGATCAGGGTAGATTTATAGGACTATTATAGTGCCATGATTAGTGAGGATCAGGGTAGATTTATAGGACTATTATAGTGCCATGATTAGTGAGGATCAGGGTAGATTTATAGGACTATTATAGTGTCATGATTAGTGAGGATCAGGGTAGATTTATAGGACTATTACAGTGCCATGATTAGTGAGGATCAGGGTAGATTTATAGGACTATTATAGTGCCATGATTAGTGAGGATCAGGGTAGATTTATAGGACTATTATAGTGCCATGATTAGTGAGGATCAGGGTAGATTTATAGGACTATTACAGTGCCATGATTAGTGAGGATCAGGGTAGATTTATAGGACTATTATAGTGCCATGATTAGTGAGGATCAGGGTAGATTTATAGGACTACTGTTTAACCCCTATTACAGTTCCATCATTAGTGAGGATCAGGGTAGATTCATAGGACTACTGTTTAACCCCTATTATAGTGTCATGATTAGTGAGGATCAGGGTAGATTTATAGGACTATTATAGTGCCATGATTAGTGAGGATCAGGGTAGATTTATAGGTCTATTATAGTGTCATGATTAGTGAGGATCAGGGTAGATTTATAGGACTACTGTTTAACCCCTATTACAGTTCCATCATTAGTGAGGATCAGGGTAGATTCATAGGACTACTGTTTAACCCCTATTGTACACTTTTCTCACCTTCCAATTGATTGATTGAAGTTCAACATGACAACTTTCAGGATGAATCAAACCACCATTTTTGATTCATCAATATATTTGGTGCGTATAAAGGCTCTCCAAACCTGTTTTTTTATTTATTTTATTTATTATACATACTTTCCTAATCCTGCCTAAATAATCTACAAAATCAGAGTATTAAGTGTACCAGTTGGTGCTGAAACAGATGCATATACAGTACCTTTAAAAAAATAATTCAGACCCTTCGTATTTCTTCACAAGTGGAATTCAAATGAATTGAATTGTCATTTTTTTGTTAACAATCTACACAAAATACTCTATGTCAAAGAGGAAGATTTAAAAACAAGTTCATATAAATAAATAAAAACGTAACTAAAATAGTAATTGTATAAGTATTCAGACCCTTTGTTATGTCAAGCCTAAATTAGTTCAGAATGTGGCTTAACAAATCACACAATGACATGGAATAATAGGGGTTGACGTGATTTTGGAATGACTTCCTCTGTCCCCCATACATTTAACATCGGTCCCTCAGTCAACTGTTTAATTTCACGCACAGATTCAACCTCAAAGACGAGGGACTCCAGTATCCCTGTCCCCTGACCAGGGAGCTTTACAAAAGCCTCATAAAGAAGGGCAGCGATTGGTAGCTGAGTAACAATAACACATCAGACATTGAACATCTCTTTAAGCATGGTTAAATTAATAATTATGCTGTGGATTATACACTCACCAGGACAGTTTATTAGGTACGCCCATCTAGTACCGGGTTGGTCCCCCTGTGCATCCAGAACAACCTGAATTATTTGGGGCATTCTACAAGGTATCAGGAACGTTTCACAGGAATGTTGGTCCATGCTGACGCGATAGCGTCACGCGACAAGGCACTAAAGTCATATAAATACAAAATGGAAAAGAAATACACTTTTTGGTCTAAATGTAAAGCCTAACAACCTCCTGAACAACCTCTATCCCCAAGCCATAAGACTGCTAAATAGCTGACTAAATAGCTAACAGCATGGACTCTCTGAGTTGACCCCTGTATATTATTTTTGCACTGTCTCTATGTATACTCTCACAAACTAGTCACCTTCCCCCTATACATATCTACCTCCATCACTCCAGTATCCCTGTCTCCTTCCCCCTATACATATCTACCTCCATCACTCCAGTATCCCTGTACATTGTTAATATGGTACTGACCCTGTATATAGTCTCCTTACCCCTATACATACAGTGCCTTGCGAAAGTATTCGGCCCCCTTGAACTTTGCGACCTTTTGCCACATTTCAGGCTTCAAACATAAAGATATAAAACTGTATTTTTTTTGTGAAGAATCAACAACAAGTGGGACACAATCATGAAGTGGAACGACATTTATTGGATATTTCAACCTTTTTTAACAAATCAAAAACTGAAAAATTGGGCGTGCAAAATTATTCAGCCCCTTTACTTTCAGTGCAGCAAACTCTCTCCAGAAGTTCAGTGAGGATCTCTGAATGATCCAATGTTGACCTAAATGACTAATGATGATAAATACAATCCACCTGTGTGTAATCAAGTCTCTGTATAAATGCACCTGCACTGTGATAGTCTCAGAGGTCCGTTAAAAGCGCAGAGAGCATCATGAAGAACAAGGAACACACCAGGCAGGTCCGAGATACTGTTGTGAAGAAGTGTAAAGCCGGATTTGGATACAAAAAGATTTCCCAAGCTTTAAACATCCCAAGGAGCACTGTGCAAGCGATAATATTGAAATGGAAGGAGTATCAGACCACTGCAAATCTACCAAGACCTGGCCGTCCCTCTAAACTTTCAGCTCATACAAGGAGAAGACTGATCAGAGATGCAGCCAAGAGGCCTATGATCACTCTGGATGAACTGCAGAGATCTACAGCTGAGGTGGGAGACTCTGTCCATAGGACAACAATATACAAAGTATATTGCACAAATCTGGCCTTTATGGAAGAGTGGCAAGAAGAAAGCCATTTCTTAAAGATATCCATAAAAAGTGTTGTTTAAAGTTTGCCACAAGCCACCTGGGAGACACACCAAACATGTGGAAGAAGGTGCTCTGGTCAGATGAAACCAAAATTGAACTTATTGGCAACAATGCAAAACGTTATGTTTGGCGTAAAAGCATCACAGCTGAACACACCATCCCCACTGTCAAACATGGTGGTGGCAGCAACATGGTTTGGGCCTGCTTTTCTTCAGCAGGGACAGGGAAGATGGTTAAAATTGATGGGAAGATGGATGGAGCCAAATACAGGACCATTCTGGAAGAAAACCTGATGGAGTCTGCAAAAGACCTGAGACTGGGACGGAGATTTGTCTTCCAACAAGACAATGATCCAAAACATAAAGCAAAATCTACAATGGAATGGTTAAAAAATAAACATATCCAGGTGTTAGAATGGCCAAGTCAAAGTCCAGACCTGAATCCAATCGAGAATCTGTGGAAAAAACTGAAAACTGCTGTTCACAAATGCTCTCCATCTGAGCTCGAGCTGTTTTGCAAGGAGGAATGGGAAAAAATGTCAGTCTCTCGATGTGCAAAACTGAGAGACATACCCCAAGCGACTTACAGCTGTAATCGCAGCAAAAGGTGGCGCTACAAAGTATTAACTTAAGGGGGCTGAATAATTTTGCACGCCCAATTTTTCAGTTTTTGATTTGTTAAAAAAGTTTGAAATATCCAATAAATGTCCTTCCACTTCAAGATTGTGTCCCACTTGTTGTAGATTCTTCACAAAAAAATACAGTTTTATATCTCTATGTTTGAAGCCTGAAATGTGGCAAAAGGTCGCAAAGTTCAAGGGGGCCGAATACTTTCGCAAGGCACTGTATATTCTGAACCTGTTCTCTAGAAGGATTCTATATTCTGAACCTGTTCTCTAGAGGGATTCTATATTCTGAACCTGTTCTCTAGATGGATTCTATATTCTGAACCTGTTCTCTAAAAGGATTCTATATTCTGAACCTGTTCTCTAGATGGATTCTATATTCTGAACCTGTTCTCTAGAAGGATTCTATATTCTGAACCTGTTCTCTAGAAGGATTCTATATTCTGAACCTGTTCTCTAGATGGATTCTATATTCTGAACCTGTTCTCTAGATGGATACTATATTCTGAACCTGTTCTCTAGATGGATTCTATATTCTGAACCTGTGCTCTAGAAGGATTCTATATTCTATACCTGTTCTCTAGATGGATTCTATATTCTGAACCTGTTCTCTAGAAGGATTCTATATTCTGAACCTGTTCTCTAGGTGGATTCTATATTCTGAACCTGTTCTCTAGATGGTTTCTATATTCTGAACCTGTTCTCTAGAAGGATTCTATATTCTGAACCTGTTCTCTAGAGGGATTCTATATTCTGAACCTGTTCTCTAGAAGGATTCTATATTCTGAACCTGTTCTATAGGTGGATTCTATATTCTGAACCTGTTCTCTAGATGGTTTCTATATTCTGAACCTGTTCTCTAGAAGGATTCTATATTCTGAACCTGTTCTCTAGAGGGATTCTATATTCTGAACCTGTTCTCTAGATGGATTCTATATTCTGAACCTGTTCTCTAAAAGGATTCTATATTCTGAACCTGTTCTCTAGATGGATTCTATATTCTGAACCTGTTCTCTAGAAGGATTCTATATTCTGAACCTGTTCTCTAGAAGGATTCTATATTCTGAACCTGTTCTCTAGATGGATTCTATATTCTGAACCTGTTCTCTAGATGGATTCTATATTCTGAACCTGTTCTCTAGATGGATTCTATATTCTGAACCTGTGCTCTAGAAGGATTCTATATTCTATACCTGTTCTCTAGATGGATTCTATATTCTGAACCTGTTCTCTAGAAGGATTCTATATTCTGAACCTGTTCTCTAGGTGGATTCTATATTCTGAACCTGTTCTCTAGATGGTTTCTATATTCTGAACCTGTTCTCTAGAAGGATTCTATATTCTGAACCTGTTCTCTAGAAGGATTCTATATTCTGAACCTGTTCTCTAGATGGATTCTATATTCTGAACCTGTTCTCTAGAAGGATTCTATATTCTGAACCTGTTCTCTAGATGGATTCTATATTCTGAACCTGTTCTCTAGAACGATTCTATATTCTGAACCTGTTCTCTAGAACGATTCTATATTCTGAACCTGTTCTCTAGATGGATTCTATATTCTGAACCTGTTCTCTAGATGGATTCTATATTCTGAACCTGTTCTCTAGAAGGATTCTATATTCTGAACCTGTGCTCTAGAAGGATTCTATATTCTATACCTGTTCTCTAGATGGATTCTATATTCTGAACCTGTTCTCTAGAAGGATTCTATATTCTGAACCTGTTCTCTAGAAGGATTCTATATTCTGAACCTGTTCTCTAGATGAATTCTATATTCTGAACCTGTTCTCTAGAACAATTCTATATTCTGAACCTGTTCTCTAGAACGATTCTATATTCTGAACCTGTTCTCTAGATGGATTCTATATTCTATACCTGTTCTCTAGAAGGATTCTATATTCTGAACCTGTTCTCTAGATGGATTCTATATTCTGAACCTGTTCTCTAGATGGATTCTATATTCTATACCTGTTCTCTAGATGGATTCTATATTCTGAACCTGTTCTCTAGATGGATTCTATATTCTGAACCTGTTCTCTAGATGGATTCTATATTCTATACCTGTTCTCTAGAAGGATTCTATATTCTGAACCTGTTCTCTAGAACGATTCTATATTCTGAACCTGTTCTCTAGATGGATTCTATATTCTATACCTGTTCTCTAGATGGATTCTATATTCTGAACCTGTTCTCTAGAACGATTCTATATTCTGAACCTGTTCTCTAGATGGATTCTATATTCTGAACCTGTTCTCTAGATGGATTCTATATTCTGACCCTGTGCTCTAGAAGGATTCTATATCCTGACCCTGTGCTCTAGAAGGATTCTATATTCTGAACCTGTTCTCTAGAAGGATTCTATATTCTGAACCTGTTCTCTAGAGGGATTCTATATTCTGAACCTGTTCTCTAGATGGATTCTATATTCTGAACCTGTTCTCTAAAAGGATTCTATATTCTGAACCTGTTCTCTAGAGGGATTCTATATTCTGAACCTGTTCTCTAGATGGATTCTATATTCTGAACCTGTTCTCTAAAAGGATTCTATATTCTGAACCTGTTCTCTAGATGGATTCTATATTCTGAACCTGTTCTCTAGAAGGATTCTATATTCTGAACCTGTTCTCTAGAAGGATTCTATATTCTGAACCTGTTCTCTAGATGGATTCTATATTCTGAACCTGTTCTCTAGATGGATTCTATATTCTGAACCTGTTCTCTAGATGGATTCTATATTCTGAACCTGTGCTCTAGAAGGATTCTATATTCTATACCTGTTCTCTAGATGGATTCTATATTCTGAACCTGTTCTCTAGAAGGATTCTATATTCTGAACCTGTTCTCTAGGTGGATTCTATATTCTGAACCTGTTCTCTAGATGGTTTCTATATTCTGAACCTGTTCTCTAGAAGGATTCTATATTCTGAACCTGTTCTCTAGAGGGATTCTATATTCTGAACCTGTTCTCTAGAAGGATTCTATATTCTGAACCTGTTCTCTAGGTGGATTCTATATTCTGAACCTGTTCTCTAGATGGTTTCTATATTCTGAACCTGTTCTCTAGAAGGATTCTATATTCTGAACCTGTTCTCTAGAGGGATTCTATATTCTGAACCTGTTCTCTAGATGGATTCTATATTCTGAACCTGTTCTCTAAAAGGATTCTATATTCTGAACCTGTTCTCTAGATGGATTCTATATTCTGAACCTGTTCTCTAGAAGGATTCTATATTCTGAACCTGTTCTCTAGAAGGATTCTATATTCTGAACCTGTTCTCTAGATGGATTCTATATTCTGAACCTGTTCTCTAGATGGATTCTATATTCTGAACCTGTTCTCTAGATGGATTCTATATTCTGAACCTGTGCTCTAGAAGGATTCTATATTCTATACCTGTTCTCTAGATGGATTCTATATTCTGAACCTGTTCTCTAGAAGGATTCTATATTCTGAACCTGTTCTCTAGGTGGATTCTATATTCTGAACCTGTTCTCTAGATGGTTTCTATATTCTGAACCTGTTCTCTAGAAGGATTCTATATTCTGAACCTGTTCTCTAGAAGGATTCTATATTCTGAACCTGTTCTCTAGATGGATTCTATATTCTGAACCTGTTCTCTAGAAGGATTCTATATTCTGAACCTGTTCTCTAGATGGATTCTATATTCTGAACCTGTTCTCTAGAACGATTCTATATTCTGAACCTGTTCTCTAGAACGATTCTATATTCTGAACCTGTTCTCTAGATGGATTCTATATTCTGAACCTGTTCTCTAGATGGATTCTATATTCTGAACCTGTTCTCTAGAAGGATTCTATATTCTGAACCTGTGCTCTAGAAGGATTCTATATTCTATACCTGTTCTCTAGATGGATTCTATATTCTGAACCTGTTCTCTAGAAGGATTCTATATTCTGAACCTGTTCTCTAGAAGGATTCTATATTCTGAACCTGTTCTCTAGATGAATTCTATATTCTGAACCTGTTCTCTAGAACAATTCTATATTCTGAACCTGTTCTCTAGAACGATTCTATATTCTGAACCTGTTCTCTAGATGGATTCTATATTCTATACCTGTTCTCTAGAAGGATTCTATATTCTGAACCTGTTCTCTAGATGGATTCTATATTCTGAACCTGTTCTCTAGATGGATTCTATATTCTATACCTGTTCTCTAGATGGATTCTATATTCTGAACCTGTTCTCTAGATGGATTCTATATTCTGAACCTGTTCTCTAGATGGATTCTATATTCTATACCTGTTCTCTAGAAGGATTCTATATTCTGAACCTGTTCTCTAGAACGATTCTATATTCTGAACCTGTTCTCTAGATGGATTCTATATTCTATACCTGTTCTCTAGATGGATTCTATATTCTGAACCTGTTCTCTAGAACGATTCTATATTCTGAACCTGTTCTCTAGATGGATTCTATATTCTGAACCTGTTCTCTAGATGGATTCTATATTCTGACCCTGTGCTCTAGAAGGATTCTATATCCTGACCCTGTGCTCTAGAAGGATTCTATATTCTGAACCTGTTCTCTAGAAGGATTCTATATTCTGAACCTGTTCTCTAGAGGGATTCTATATTCTGAACCTGTTCTCTAGATGGATTCTATATTCTGAACCTGTTCTCTAAAAGGATTCTATATTCTGAACCTGTTCTCTAGAGGGATTCTATATTCTGAACCTGTTCTCTAGATGGATTCTATATTCTGAACCTGTTCTCTAAAAGGATTCTATATTCTGAACCTGTTCTCTAGATGGATTCTATATTCTGAACCTGTTCTCTAGAAGGATTCTATATTCTGAACCTGTTCTCTAGAAGGATTCTATATTCTGAACCTGTTCTCTAGATGGATTCTATATTCTGAACCTGTTCTCTAGATGGATTCTATATTCTGAACCTGTTCTCTAGATGGATTCTATATTCTGAACCTGTGCTCTAGAAGGATTCTATATTCTATACCTGTTCTCTAGATGGATTCTATATTCTGAACCTGTTCTCTAGAAGGATTCTATATTCTGAACCTGTTCTCTAGGTGGATTCTATATTCTGAACCTGTTCTCTAGATGGTTTCTATATTCTGAACCTGTTCTCTAGAAGGATTCTATATTCTGAACCTGTTCTCTAGAAGGATTCTATATTCTGAACCTGTTCTCTAGATGGATTCTATATTCTGAACCTGTTCTCTAGAAGGATTCTATATTCTGAACCTGTTCTCTAGATGGATTCTATATTCTGAACCTGTTCTCTAGAACGATTCTATATTCTGAACCTGTTCTCTAGAACGATTCTATATTCTGAACCTGTTCTCTAGATGGATTATATATTCTGAACCTGTTCTCTAGATGGATTCTATATTCTGAACCTGTTCTCTAGAAGGATTCTATATTCTGAACCTGTGCTCTAGAAGGATTCTATATTCTATACCTGTTCTCTAGATGGATTCTATATTCTGAACCTGTTCTCTAGAAGGATTGTATATTCTGAACCTGTTCTCTAGAAGGATTCTATATTCTGAACCTGTTCTCTAGATGAATTCTATATTCTGAACCTGTTCTCTAGAACAATTCTATATTCTGAACCTGTTCTCTAGAACGATTCTATATTCTGAACCTGTTCTCTAGATGGATTCTATATTCTATACCTGTTCTCTAGAAGGATTCTATATTCTGAACCTGTTCTCTAGATGGATTCTATATTCTGAACCTGTTCTCTAGATGGATTCTATATTCTATACCTGTTCTCTAGATGGATTCTATATTCTGAACCTGTTCTCTAGATGGATTCTATATTCTGAACCTGTTCTCTAGATGGATTCTATATTCTATACCTGTTCTCTAGAAGGATTCTATATTCTGAACCTGTTCTCTAGAACGATTCTATATTCTGAACCTGTTCTCTAGATGGATTCTATATTCTATACCTGTTCTCTAGATGGATTCTATATTCTGAACCTGTTCTCTAGAACGATTCTATATTCTGAACCTGTTCTCTAGATGGATTCTATATTCTGAACCTGTTCTCTAGATGGATTCTATATTCTGACCCTGTGCTCTAGAAGGATTCTATATCCTGACCCTGTGCTCTAGAAGGATTCTATATTCTGAACCTGTTCTCTAGAAGGATTCTATATTCTGAACCTGTTCTCTAGATGGATTCTATATTCTGAACCTGTTCTCTAGATGGATTCTATATTCTGAACCTGTTCTCTAGATGGATTCTATATTCTGAACCTGTTCTCTAGAAGGATTCTATATTCTGAACCTGTTCTCTAGATGGATTCTATATTCTGAACCTGTTCTCTAGATGGATTCTATATTCTGAACCTGTTCTCTAGAAGGATTCTATATTCTGAACCTGTTCTCTAGATGGATTCTATATTCTGAACCTGTTCTCTAGATGGATTCTATATTCTGAACCTGTTCTCTAGATGGATTCTATATTCTGAACCTGTTCTCTAGATGGATTCTATATTCTGAACCTGTTCTCTAGATGGATTCTATATTCTGAACCTGTTCTCTAGAAGGTATTTAAAGGGATGGCTGAAGACACATGTACTGAAAACCCTACTGTATGAAAACTCCACAAGAAAATCTGTCGCCCAGCAAGTGGGAGGGTTTTCAGCGGTTTAATTAAATGTATTCAGCGAGCTCAAAAGAAAAGCACGTTACATACCTTCATAAATTAAGTCTGAATACCAACTACTGAAGTGGGTATGAAAGGCGTCCTAAGTCGGAATTCGGGCTTTCATGAATTGGAAAAATCCTCATGAATTGGAAATATTCACTTCCTGAATTGACTACATTGAAAAGTGAATTGACCCCAACTCGGATTCAAACGCATAAAAGGTATATGATAACTACACTGAACAAAAATATAAACACAACATTTAAAGTTGTGCACAAATTAATTTACATCTCTGTTAGTGAGCATTTCTTCCTTGCCAAGATAATCCATCCGCCTGACATGTGTGGCATATCAAGAAGATGATTTAACAGCATGAGCATTACACAGGTGCACCTTGTGCTAGGAACAATAAAAGGCCACTCTAAAATGTGCAGTTTTGTCACACAACACAATGCCACAGATGTCTCAAGTTTTGAAGGAGGGTGCAATTGGAATGCTGACAGCAGGAATGTCCACCAGAGCTGTTGCCAGATAATTGAATGTTAATTTCTCTACCATAAGCCACCTCCAATGTCATTTTAGAGAATATGGCGATATGTCCAGCCAGCCTCACAACCACAGACCACGTGTAACCAGGCCAGCCCAGGAGGTCCACATCCGGCTTCTTCACCTGCGAAATCGCCTGAGACCAGCCACCCAGACAGCTGATGAAACGGAGGAGTATTTCTGTCTGTAATAAAGCCCTTTTGTGGGGAAAGACTCATTCTGATTAGTTGGGCCTATGCCCTCGCAGGCCCACCCATGGCTGTGCCCCTGCCCAGTCATGTTAAATCCATAGATTAGGGCCTAATGAATTTATTTCAATTGAGTTAATATGAAGTGGAACTCAGTACAATTGTTGATATTGTTGCATGTTGTGTTTATATCTTTGTTCAGTATACATAGGGTCCCAAATGACACCCTATTCCAGATATAGTGCACTACTTTAGAATGGCACCCTATTCCAGATATAGTGCACTACTTTAGACCCAAATGGCACCCTATTCCAGATACAGTGCACTACTTTAGACCCAAATGGCACCCTATTCCAGATATAGTGCACTACTTTAGACCCAAATGGCACCCTATTCCAGATACAGTGCACTACTTTAGACCCAAATGGCACCCTATTCCAGATATAGTGCACTACTTTAGACCCAAATGGCACCCTATTCCAGATATAGTGCACTACTTTTGACCAGAGCCCTGGAAGACAATAGGGTGCCATTTCGGAGGCAAACATTCTGTGCTTCATCTTCAACTCTGACTGAGAGACAATCTCATCTCCTCCTCCCTGACACTCCTATCCAATCGGTGTGTCTCTGACTCCAGCACAGAGGGGATTGGTTGCTGCGAGACCAACACCAGAGAATCAGTCAAGTCTTGGCGAAGAGACACCAGCCATTGGTTGTTCCTGGAGGAGTGTTGGATAAACTCCACCCTCTCCCGGTGGTCGAGGACGAGTGTCAGCTGTAGGTAGTGTACCTGCGAGGTTAGGGAACGTTCAACATTAATATAAAGGTGTATCGTTCAATCACCTTGATAAATGATGATTAAATAATCTTGACAAATCATAGTATACATCTGAAATGACACTGTATTCCCTCACCGGCCCGTGATCAATAGTTATGATCTATAATGATCAGACACCGTGATCAATAATTAGGATTTATAATGATCAGACACCATGATCAATAGTTATGATCTATAATGATCAGACACCGTGATCAATAATTAGGATTTATAATGATCAGACACCGTGATCAATAGTTATGATTTATAATGATCAGACACCGTGATCAATAGTTATGATTTATAATGATCAGACACTGTGATCAATAGTTATGATCTATAATGATCAGACACCGTGATCAATAATTAGGATTTATAATGATCAGACACCGTGATCAATAGTTATGATTTATAATGATCAGACACCGTGATCAATAGTTATGATTTATAATGATCAGACACCGTGATCAATATTTATGATCTATAACGATCAGACACCGTGATCAATAGTTATGATCTATAACTATCAGACACCGTGATCAATAGTTATGATCTATAATGATCAGACACCGTGATCAATATTTATGATCTATAACGATCAGACACCGTGATCAATAGTTATGATCTATAACTATCAGACACCGTGATCAATAGTTATGATCTATAATGATCAGACACCGTGATCAATAGTTATGATCTATAACGATCAGACACCGTAATCAATAGTTATGATCTATAACGATCAGACACCGTAATCAATAGTTATGATCTATAACGATCAGACACCGTGATCAATAGTTATGGTCCTCTGCGTGATTCAGAGTCCAAAGCTACAGAACTGTAATAGTCCGGCCGCCCAGTGACCGTGCACCTCCCCAAAATACACTCTGTGTACACGGCTTCTCTTCTTTCGAACGGTTGGAGAAATCGCTTCAGGGAGGCGCGCTGAGAATTAAAAAAAATATGAAAGCAATGGTTCAATATTGTAGAACACTGCTGTGCAGACACTGTTGTGAACTCTGATGAGCCCTTAAGGGAATTGGATACAGATTGGGACACAGCCACGGTGTCCACGGTGCCCTACCTGGTCCTCTAGCTCCTTCACCTTGGTCCTAAGGAGTCCCAACTCCTCTGTTTCCAGACCAACCAAGCCCCTGGACTCCTACAGAACAGAAAGGAGTTAACACTCTGTCTAAATTCAGCACATTTCAGTGGGGCCCCCCCCCCCCGAGTAATCCTCTGTGCAGATTTGCCACTCACATAATTACTGAAGTTATTTGGGATGCAAAGTGATTTGTAGATGAGTTATTTGGTGCAGTCCAACTGCACTGTAGTAGAGCCCATTGAGTTGTAACTGCTAGTGACATGACCAGAGTAGTTAGTAGACGGTTGATGACCAACCTGAGCTCTGTCTCTGAGGCTGCTGGAGGACAACTCATCACGTGATGATCCTCTCTCCGTCTTTAACACAAACCACATCAGAAGTATCATTTGAAATAGTAAGGTAACTGTTCTGAATTATCCAAGTCTGGGACTAGAAAACAGGCAAATGTGAGGGCACCTCCTTTCTATTCGGGATCCGGAATCCGGTGAATGGATGATTAACTTAACCTTTAGTTGTGCAGGTAAATAAGGTAGAAAACAAGGAGGATCAGTGTACCTGTGTCAGCATCTCTCTGAGGTGTTTCCTCTCAGTCTTCAGTCTGTCAGTGCGTTGTTCCAGTTGTGTGTTCCTCCTCTGTAGCCGTCTATGGTCTATCTCTAGCTGGGCCACGGCCCTCTGCAGGACAGACAGACGTTCCTGGACCAGGGGGTCCATCTCTAGCTGGGCCACGGCCCTCTGCAGGATAGACAGACAGTCTTTTACACCAGGGTCCATCTCTAGCTGGGCCACGGCCCTCTGCAGGACAGACAGACGTTCCTGGACCAGGGGGTCTATCTCTAGCTGGGCCACGTCCCTCTGCAGGACAGACAGACGTTCCTGGACCAGGGGGTCCATCTCTAGCTGGGCCACGGCCCTCTGCAGGATAGACAGACAGTCTTTTACACCAGGGTCCATCTCTAGCTGGGCCACGGCCCTCTGCAGGACAGACAGACGTTCCTGGACCAGGGGGTCTATCTCTAGCTGGGCCACGTCCCTCTGCAGGACAGACAGACGTTCCTGGACCACAGGGTCCATCTCTAGCTCGGCCACGGCCCTCTGCAGGACAGGCAGTCTTTTACATCAGGGTCGTGTACTGAACTGTACAGCACTACTGTCTCCTGTATGGGCAGACAGGTCTGACAGGTACTCACCAGACACACTGAATTGCTGCTCACAACTGGAAAACTGTCCCTTAGGGGGTTATAATGTCCCTTGGGGGGTTATAACATGTCTTGGGGGGTTGTAACATGTCTTGGGGGGTTATAACATGTCTTGGGGGGTTATAACATGTCTTGGGGGGGTTATAACATGCCTTGGCGGGTTATAACATGTCTTGGGGGTTATTACATTTTTTGGGGGGTTATAACATGTCTTGAGGGGTGATACCATGTCTTGGGGGTTATAATGTCCATTAGGGGGTTTTAACATGCCTTGGGGGGTTATAACATGCCTTGGGGGGTTATAACATGTCCTGGGGGGGTTATAACATGTCTTGGGGGGTTATAACATGTATTGGGGGGTTATAACATTTGAGGAGGGGAGTTATAACAGCTAACATGTTAACACATGGGCCCCGGTCTAAAGCAGTGCACTATATATTTGTAAAGAGGTGTCTGGTCCAATCCCTTCTCCTGATCAGCTCACATCCTTTACCTACAGACACCAGGCCACATCCTTTACCTACAGACACCAGCTCACATCCTTTACCTAAAGACACCAGCTCACATCCTTTACCTACAGACACCAGGCCACATCCTTTACCTACAGACACCAGCTCACATCCTTTACCTACAGACACCAGGCCACATCCTTTACCTACATTCACCAGACCACATCCTTTACCTACAGACACCAGGCCACATCCTTTACCTACAGACACCAGGCCACATCCTTTACCTACAGACACCAGCTCACATCCTTTACCTACAGACACCAGGCCACATCCTTTACCTACAGACACCAGGCCACATCCTTTACCTACAGACACCAGCTCACATCCTTTACCTAAAGACACCAGCTCACATCCTTTACCTACAGACACCAGGCCACATCCTTTACCTACAGACACCAGCTCACATCCTTTACCTACAGACACCAGGCCACATCCTTTACCTACAGACACCAGACCACATCCTTTACCTACAGACACCAGGCCACATCCTTTACCTACAGACACCAGGCCACATCCTTTACCTGCAGACACCAGGCCACATCCTTTACCTACAGACACCAGGCCACATCCTTTACCTACAGACACCAGACCACATCCTTTACCTGCAGACACCAGATCACATCCTTTACCTACAGACACCAGATCACATCCTTTACCTACAGACACCAGACCACATCCTTTACCTACAGACACCAGGCCACATCCTTTACCTACAGACACCAGATCACATCCTTTACCTACAGACACCAGGCCACATCCTTTACCAACAGACATCAGGCCACATCCTTTACCAACAGACACCAGGCCACATCCTTTACCTGCAGACACCAGGCCACATCCTTTACCTACAGACACCAGGCCACATCCTTTACCTACAGACACCAGGCCACATCCTTTACCTACAGACACCAGCTCACATCCTTTACCTACAGACACCAGGCCACATCCTTTACCTGCAGACACCAGACCACATCCTTTACCTACAGACACCAGGCCACATCCTTTACCTACAGACACCAGGCCACATCCTTTACCTACAGACACCAGACTAACTGTGTCCAGCTCGAAGGACCAATATTGACAGTGGTTTGCATCCCAAATGGCACCCTATTCCCTATATAGTGCACTACTAGTGACCAGGGTCCATAGGGGTCATTTGGGGCGCAACCATAGAGAGGAGTTGTACTAACCTCAGATCCCGCCCCTCTGCTTTGCTCCTGTTGGTGGGCTCTGTCCCGGTAGCCAATCATGGTAGCCTCAGTCTTCTCCAGGGCAGCTGTGACACGGTCTCTGTCCTTACCGAGTTCCTCTACCCTCTCTCTCAGGGTGTAAAGCTCTGTCTCTCTCTGTCTCAACAGTCTAAGACTCTCCTGGCCCTCCTCTTCTCTCTGTCTCAACAGTCTCTCCCTTTCCTCTGTGTCCAGGAGCTGGGAGGACACTCTCTTCCTCAGAGTATCTACCTCGTCCTGAAGCCAGACCTCTCTTCCTGGACCCTCCCGACTTCTTTCTCCTCTCTTCTGGTCTGTCGCCTCCCTTTGTTCCCCAGGCTCTATCAGTCTCCTCTGTTCATCTGTCTCTTCTTTCTCCAGACTCTGCAGGTTCACTTCCTCTGTGTCTCTCTTCCTCTCCTCCAGTTTATCTTTCTCCTCTCTGTAAGATTTCTCTCTCACCCTCTCCAGCTCCGTCTCCCTCTCTCTCAGCATGTCCGTGACTAACTCTACACGCCTCAGGCTCTCCTGCTCCCTTAGTTTCAGACTCTCCCTCCTCTCCTCCTCTTCCTGTCTCAACTTCTCCATCTTCCGCTGAAGCCTCTCAATCTCGCTCTTCTTCTCTTCTCTCACTCCCTCCATCTCTCCCTCCACCACTCTGATTCTCTCTCTGAGCTGTGTAACTGCCTTCTCAGCAGCCAGACATCTGAGCTCTGTCCTCTGTTCCTCCAGGACATCCAGTCTAGCCCTGGTGGTGGTCAGCTCAGCCTCCTTCTCTCCCAACACCTCCTCCATCTCCTTCTGTCTCCTGTCATTCTCTCTCACTGCCTCCTCCATCTCCTCCTCTCTGTCTCTGAGCTTTCTCTCCACCTCCCTTTTCTCTTGCTCCACAGCCCTGGTCCTCCCTCGCAGCTCCTCCACCTCCCCCCGGGCAGCACGCAGGCTCTCCTCCCTGCTCTTCATCATCTCCTCTTTCCTCTCCTGCAGGAGGCTCCTTAGCCTCTCCCCCTCCCTGTGGCTCTCCTCCAGCAGCTGGTTCAGGATAGCCATCTCCTGCATGGCTGTCTTCAGCCCCTCTCTCATCTTCTGGTTGTCCCCCTCCTTCTCCTGCACCTCCTTCCTGCTTCTCTCCCTGCTCCTGGTCATCTCTGCTCCCTGCTCCTTCAGGGTGGCCAGACTGAGGGCCAGCGCCTCCCTGCTCTCCTTCAACTCCTCCTCCATCCTTCTCAGTGAGGAGCCAGTCCTCTCCTTCTCTCTCCTCTCTCTGTGAGTCTCATCCTTCAGGATCCCAGCCTCTCTCTCCTTCTTCCTGATCTCAGCTAAGAGGTGGTCTCTCTCCTCCTCCAGGGCTTTAACCTGAGCCCCCAGCCTCTCTACACGACATCCTCTATCCTCCTGCAGGAGGCGTTGTCCTCTCTGCACCTCCTCTAGTCTGGACCTCAGTCTCTCTCCCTCCGTCTGCTCCTCTTTCAGCTGGGCACCCAACCATTCCCTCTCCTCCTTGTTCCTCCTCAATACGTCCTCCTGTCTCTCCCTCTCCTCCTCACTCCTTTTCAGTTCCTCCTTCTGTCTCTGTCTTTCTCCACCGCTCTCTACCGCTCTCACCCTAAAGTCCTCCTCCTCTCTCTCCTTCAGGAGCTGTGAGAGCCTTGCTACTTCTTTTATCCGTTCCTCCACTCTTTCTTTCCATTTCTTCACCTCCTCTTCCAGTCTCACGTTGTGCTGCTCTGTTTCCTGTGCCTGTTCTCTCTCCCTCTCCCTCTCCTCCTTGGCCAGGTGTAGTGCTTTATCCCTGTCTCTGCTCTGACTCCTCTCGGTCTCTAGTAAAGACTCCGTCTCTATCAGAAGGTCTGAGACGTGTTTCTCTGAGAGCTCTGACTGGTGCATTCTGTCTTTCAGATTTCTCAACTCTTCCTCTCTCTGCTGTAGCCTAGCCCCGGCCTTCTCTTCCTCCTCCCTCAGTTTATCTACCTCCTCTTCTCTTTCCCTCAGCTGAGCCATCTGTCTCTCCATCTTCCCCTCTAGTGTCTGCTGCTCTCTCTTCCCCTCATCCCTCTCTTCTTCTAAGACAATCAACTTCACTCTCAAGACCTCAACCTCTCCTTCTCTCAGCTCCAGCTTTCCTCTCAGTCTCTCCTCTCGCTCCCTTCCCTCCGACTCCTTCCTCCTCTTTCTCAGACTCTCTTGGTATCTTTCTCTCTCCCTCTCTCTGAGCTGTGAGTTCTCTCTCTCCACGGCAAACATTTTGTTCTCCAATAGTTCAGTTTTCTTCAGTTCTGCCTCCAGATTGTCTCTTTCTTCCTCCAGTGAGATCATTCTAGTTTTCAGTTCCTCTATATTCTCTAATCTCTTCCTTCCATCTACCTCCTCCTTTTTCAGTTGTTCTGCTATCTTGTCACTCTCTCTTTTCACAGCCTTTAGTTGTTCACTGTTATTCTTCTCTTTTTCAGTGAGCCTCTGATTCAGTCTCGCATTTTCTCTCTCCCTCTCCTCTGCTTTCTCCCTCCATCTCTCTACCTCTTCTGCTCTCTCCTCTGCTTTCTCCCTCCATCTCTCCCCTTCTTCTGCTCTCTTTTCTGCTTTCTCCCTCCATCTCTCTCCCTCCTCTGCTTTCTCCCTCCATCTCTCTCCCTCCTCTGCTTTTTCCCTCCATCTCTCCCCCTCTTCTGCTCTCTTTTCTGCTTTCTCCCTCCATCTCTCTCCCTCCTCTGCTTTCTCCCTCCATCTCCCTCCCTCCTCTGCTCTCTCCTCTGCTTTCTCCCTCCATCTCTCTCCCTCCTCTGCTTTCTCCCTCCATCTCTCTCCCTCCTCTGCTTTCTCCCTCCATCTCTCTCCCTCATCTGCTCTTTCTCTCCATCTCTCCCCCTCCTCCTTCAGTTCTCTCTCTCTGTGTTGGTGGCTCTTGTGTTCTGCGGTTAGTCTCTCCAGCTCTGCGTCTCTCTCCTCCAACAGACACGACATCTCCTCCTTCTCCTTCTCCAATCCCTCCATCCTGTTCTTCACCTCCTGTACCTCCACGTCTTTCTGTGCCAGCTCTTCTTTCAATCTCTCCGCCCTCTCACTCTCTTCTGCTTCTCTCTTTTCCATCTTCCTCTCTTCCTCTATCTCCTTGTCCCGGAGTTTGGTGTTGACCTCTTCTAAAGCCTGAAGGTTCCCCTTTAATATCTCAATGTCCTTCAACTCTTCCTCCAGAGAGATGACCATGGCTTTCAGCTCTGTCATCTCCTCCTCTCTCTTTCTCATCTCTCCTTCCCTTGTTCTCAGAACTTCTGCCACCTTCTCCATCTCTCTTCTTCTGTCTTTCAGTTGTTCACTCTCTTTATTCTCTGTTTCTTTAAACCTCTGACTCATTTCCACCATTTCCCTCTCCAGATTGTCTCTTTCTTCCTCCAGTGAGATTATTCTAGTTTTCAGCTCCTCTATCTCCTCTAATCTCTCCCTTCCCTCTGACTCATTCCTCCTCTTTCTCAGACTCTCCTCCTGGTATATTTCTCTCTCCCTCTCTCTGAGCTGTGAGTTCTCTCTCTCCACGGCAAACATTTTGTTCTCCAATAGTTCAGTTTTCTTCAGTTCTGCCTCCAGATTGTCTCTTTCTTCCTCCAGTGAGATCATTCTAGTTTTCAGTTCCTCTATAGTCTTTAATCTCTTCCTTCCATCTACCTCCTCCTTTTTCAGTTGTTCTGCTATCTTGTCACTCTCTCTTTTCACAGCCTTTAGTTGTTCACTGTTATTCTTCTCTTTTTCAGTGAGCCTCTGACTCAGTCTCTCATATTCTCTCTCCCTCTCCTCTGCTCTCTCCCTCCATCTCTCTACCTCTTCTGCTCTCTCCTCTGCTTTCTCCCTCCATCTCTCTCCTTCCTCTGCTCTCTCCCTCCATCTCTCTCCTTCCTCTGCTCTCTCCCTCCATCTCTCTCCCTCCTCTGCTCTCTCCCTCCATCTCTCTCCCTCTGCTTTCTCCCTCCATCTCTCTCCCTCCTCTGCTCTCTCCCTCCATCTCTCTCCCTCTGCTCTCTCCCTCCATCTCTCTCCCTCCTCTGCTTTCTCCCTCCATCTCTCTCCCTCCTCTGCTTTCTCCTTCCATCTCTCTCCCTCCTCTGCTTTCTCCTTCCATCTCTCTCCCTCCTCTGCTCTCTCCCTCCATCTCTCTCCCTCCTCTGCTCTCTCCCTCCATCTCTCTCCCTCTGCTCTCTCCCTCCATCTCTCTCCCTCCTCTGCTTTCTCCCTCCATCTCTCTCCCTCCTCTGCTTTCTCCCTCCATCTCTCTCCCTCCTCTGCTTTCTCCCTCCATCTCCCTCCCTCCTCTGCTCTCTCCTCTGCTATCTCCCTCCATCTCTCTCCCTCCTCTGCTCTCTCTCTCCATCTCTCCCCCTCCTCCTTCAGTTTTCTCTCGCTGTGTTGGTGGCTCTTGTGTTCTGCGGTTAGTCTCTCCAGCTCTGCGTCTCTCTCCTCCAACAGACACGACATCTCCTCCTTCTCCTTCTCCAATCCCTCCATCCTGTTCCTCATCGCCACCACCTCTCCATCTCTGTGCCCCAGCTCCGAGCTCAACGCCATCCTCTCTCTCTGCCATCCTTCCCTCTCTTCTCTCCATTCCTCCTCTTGTCTTGTCCCTTTCTCTGTTGTCTGATCTAGCAGTAACTGCAGCCTTTCCAGGTCAGCTTGCCAGACCTCCATCTCTCTCTGGCTCCTCTCTCTCTCCTCTCGCTCCTCCTGTTTCTCCTTCTCTGTCTGGCTCCTCCCTCTCTCCATCTCTCCCCTCAGACACTGGACCTCCCCTGGAAGATAGAGATATCAGGGACCAATACACTAAAGCCATGATGAGTTGAATAACTGTTGAAAATGAACACATACAAGATGTGGATAAATGGGCTTGTTCTGTGTAATTTGATGGGGTCTGGAGAACCCAACTCACAGAGAGGTAAATCTGTGGCACTTTTGCCATATTTTCATTGTAGGCTACAGTAGGCTTAGATTCTGGAAGTAGGCTTCAAGACTTTCTGTCTTCCTGCCAAATGGAAATTGGTATTCATCTTTAAGGCAACAAGTGTCACTGCTCACCCTGCATCACATCCTTGGTCTGGAGCAGAGTGGTGACCTGGATCTGTAGCTGCCTACTCTCTACCTCCAGCCCTGAGACCTGCTGCTGGGTCTGGGTTAACTGGTGCTGCTGGGAGACCGTCAGGATCCTGGAGAGACAAATACAACTCATACATACAGGGAGAGACCACAACAGTACTACTACGACTACGATGCTAATACCACTACGACGCTACTACCACTACTACCACAACAATACTACAACGACTACAATGCTACTACCACTACGATGCTACTACCACAACAATACTACTACCACTACGATGCTACTACCACTACTACCACAACAATACTACAACGACTACAATGCTACTACCACTACGATGCTACTACCACAACAATACTACTACGACTACGATGCTACTACCACTACGATGCTACTACCACTACTACCACAACAATACTACTACGATGCTACTACCACTACAATGCTACTACCACTACGATACTACTACCACCACTACGATGCTACTACCACTACTACCACAAGGATACTACTACCACTACAATGCTACTACCACTACTACCACAACAATACTACTACAACTACGATGCTACTACCACTACGATGCTATTACCACTACTACCACAAGGATACTACTACCACAACTACCACTACGATCCTACTACCACCATTACCACAAGGATACTACTACCACTACTACCACTACGATCCAACTACCACTAGGATACTACTACCACTACGATGTTGCTACCACAACGATGCTACTAGCGCAAGGATACAACTACCACTACGATCCTACTACCACCACTACCACAAGGATACTACTACCACCACTACCACAACAATACTACTACCACTAGGATACTACTACCACTAGGATACTACTACCACTAGGATATTACTACCACTAGGATACTACCACCACTACGACACTACTACCACCACTACGATTCTACTACCACCACTACGATACTACTACCACTACGATACTACTACCACCACTATGATACTACTACCACCACTACGATACTACTACCACCACTACGATACTACTACCACCACTACGATACTACTACCACTACGATTCTACTACCTCCACTACGATACTACTACCACTACGATTCTACTACCTCCACTACGATACTACCACCACTACGATACTACCACCACCACTACGATACTACCACCACCACTACGATACTACTACCACGACTACGATACTACCACCACCACTACGATACTACCACCACCACTATGATACTACTACCACTACGATACTACTACAACTACGATACTACCACCACCACTATGATACTACTACCACTACGATACTACTACAACTACGATACTACCACCACCACTACGATACTACCACCACCACTATGATACTACTACCACTACGATACTACTACAACTACGATGCTACTACCACCACCACTACGATACTACTACCACTACGATACTACTACCACCACTACGATACTACTACCACTACGATACTACTACCACTACGATACTACCACCACCACTACGATACTACCACCACCACTATGATACTACTACCACTACGATACTACCACCACTACGATACTACTACCACTACGATACTACTACCACCACTACGATGCTACTACCACCACTACGATACTACTACCACCACTACGATACTACTACCACCACTACGATACTACTACCACTACGATACTACTACCACTACGATACTACTACCACCACTACGATACTACTACCACTACGATACTACCACCACTATGATACTACTACCACCACTACGATGCTACTACCACCACTACGATACTACTACCACTACGATACTACTACCACTACGATACTACTACCACCACTACGATACTACTACCACTACGATACTACCACCACTATGATACTACTACCACCACTACGATGCTACTACCACCACTACGATACTACTACCACTACGATACTACTACCACCACTATGATACTACCACCACTACGATACTACTACCACCACTACGATACTACTACCACCACTACGATACTACTACCACCACTACGATACTACTACTACCACTATGATACTACTACCACCACTACGATACTACTACCACTACGATACTACTACCACTACGATACTACTACCACTACGATACTACTACCACTACGATACTACTACTACCACTACAATACTACTACCACTACGATACTACTACCACTACGATACTACTACCACTACGATACTACCACCACTACGATACTACTACCACCACTACGATACTACTACCACCACTACGATACTACTACCACTACGATACTACCACCACTACGATACTACTACCACCACTACGATACTACTACCACCACTACGATACTACTACCACCACTATGATACTACTACCACTATGATACTACTACCACTACGATACTACTACCACTACGATACTACTACCACTACGATACTACTACCACTACGATACTACTACCACCACTACGATACTACTACCACTATGATACTACTACCACTACGATACTACTACCACTACGATACTACTACTACCACTACGATACTACTACCACTACAATACTACTACCACTACGATACTACTACCACTACGATACTACTACCACTACGATACTACTACTACCACTACAATACTACTACCACTACGATACTACTACCACCACTACGATACTACTACTACCACTACGATACTACTACCACTACGATACTACTACTACCACTACAATACTACTACCACCACTACGATACTACTACCACCACTACGATACTACTACCACTATGATACTACTACCACTACGATACTACTACCACTACGATACTACTACCACTACGATACTACTACCACCACTACGATACTACTACCACTACGATACTACTACCACCACTACGATACTACTACCACTACGATACTACTACCACCACTACGATACTACTACCACTACGATGCTACTACCACCACTACGATACTACTACCACTACGATACTACTACCACCACTACGATGCTACCACCACTACGATACTACTACCACCACTATGATACTACTACCACTACGATACTACCACCACTACGATACTACTACCACTACGATACTACTACCACCACTATGATACTACTACCACTACGATACTACTACCACCACTACGATACTACTACCACTACGATACTACTACCACTACGATACTACTACTACCACTACAATACTACTACCACTATGATACTACTACCACCACTATGATACTACTACCACTACGATACTACTACTACCACTACAATACTACTACCACTATGATACTACTACCACCACTATGATACTACCACCACTACGATACTACTACCACCACTACGATACTACTACCACTACGATACTACTACCACTATGATACTACTACCACTACGACACAACTACCACTACGATACTACTACCACTATGATACTACCACCACTACGATACTACCACCACTACGATACTACTACCACTACGATACTACTACCACCACTACGATACTACTACCACCACTACGATACTACTACCACCACTACGATACTACTACCACCACTACGATACTACTACCACCACTACGATACTACTACCACCACTACAATACTACTACCACCACTACGATACTACCACCACCACTACGATACTACTACCACCACTACGATACTACTACCACTACGATACTACTACCACCACTACGATACTACCACCACTACGATGCTACTACCACCACTATGATACTACTACCACTACGATACTACTACCACTACGATACTACTACCACCACTACGATACTACTACCACTACGATACTACCACCACTACGATGCTACTACCACTACGATACTACTACCACTACGATACTACTACCACCACTACGATACTACTACCACTACGATACTACCACCACTACGATGCTACTACCACTACGATACTACTACCACTACGATACTACCACCACCACTATGATACTACTACCACTACGATACTACTACCACTACGATACTACTACCACCACCACTACGATACTACTACCACTACGATACTACTACCACCACTACGATACTACCACCACTACGATGCTACTACCACCACTACGATACTACTACCACTACGATACTACTACCACCACTACGATACTACTACCACTACGATACTACCACCACTACGATACTACTACCACTATGATACTACTACCACTATGATGCTACTACCACTACGATACTACTACCACCACTACGATACTACTACCACCACTACGATACTACTACCACCACTACGATACTACTACCACTATGATACTACTACCACTACGATACTACTACCACCACTACGATACTACTACCACCACTACGATACTACTACCACTATGATACTACTACCACTACGATACTACTACCACTACGATACTACTACCACCACTACGATACTACTACCACCACTACGATACTACTACCACCACTACGATACTACTACCACTATGATACTACTACCACTACGATACTACTACCACCACTACGATACTACTACCACTATGATACTACTACCACTACGATACTACTACCACCACTACGATACTACTACTACTACGATACTACCACCACCACTATGATACTACTACCACTACGATACTACTACAACTACGATGCTACTACCACCACTACGATACTACCACCACCACTACGATACTACTACCACCACTACGATACTACTACCACTACGATACTACTACCACCACTACGATACTACCACCACCACTACGATGCTACTACCACCACTACGATACTACTACCACTACGATACTACTACCACCACTACGATACTACTACCACTACGACACAACTACCACTACGATACTACTACCACTATGATACTACCACCACTACGATACTACCACCACTACGATACTACTACCACTACGATACTACTACCACCACTACGATACTACTACCACTACGATACTACTACCACCACTACGATACTACTACCACTATGATACTACTACCACTACGATACTACTACCACCACTACGATACTACCACCACTACGATACTACTACCACTATGATACTACTACCACTACGATACTACTACCACCACTACGATACTACTACCACCACTACGATACTACTACCACCACTACGATACTACTACCACTATGATACTACTACCACTACGATACTACTACCACCACTACGATACTACTACCACTATGATACTACTACCACTACGATACTACTACCACCACTACGATACTACTACCACTACGATACTACTACCACTACGATACTACTACCACTACGATACTACCACCACTACGATACTACTACCACTACGATACTACTACCACCACTACGATACTACTACCACCACTACGATACTACCACCACTACGATACTACTACCACTACGATACTACTACCACTACGATACTACTACCACTATGATACTACTACCACCACTACGATACTACCACCACTACGATACTACTACTACCACTACGATACTACTACCACTACGATACTACCACCACTACGATACTACTACCACTACGATACTACTACCACTATGATACTACCACCACTATGATACTTCAAGTCATGGGACCAAACATGTCCAAAACATCCGAAAGTATCTCAAATTGATTGTGAAACTCACCAGTCACTTCAAGATGATTTGAACATGACGCTAATATGTCCCACTACTTGAACGGGTATTGTGCCAGCATTTGGAAACAGTGCCAGCCACTGCCAAGGAAACTAAACCAAAGCATGGATTGCTGTCAAGCCTTTTACATAGACTGATTACAGGGTGAGGACAAACTGTCAAGCCTTTTACATAGACTGATTACAGGGTGAGGACAAACTGTCAAGCCTTTTACATAGACTGATTACAGGGTGAGGACAAACTGTCAAGCCTTTTACATAGACTGATTACAGGGTGAGGACAAACTGTCAAGCCTTTTACATAGACTGATTACAGGGTGAGGACAAACTGTCAAGCCTTTTACATAGACTGATTACAGGGTGAGGACAAACTGTCAAGCCTTTTACATAGACTGATTACAGGGTGAGGACAAACTGTCAAGCCTTTTACATAGACTGATTACAGGGTGAGGACAAACATGTTTGGGTCAACTATCCCTTTAAGGTAGTGTTTTCTTTACAACATTTTCTGCTTTTAACTTTTCCTTTATACATTTGTAAAGCATGAAAAGTATATTCACCTGAGTTCCTCAATGTCCTGCCCCAGCTGGTCTCGCTCTCTCTCCAGTGAGAGGACAGTCCCCGCCACATCCTGGTTCTCTCTTAGTAGTTCCTCAGTCTCTCTCTCTGCCCTCCTCTGCTGCTCTGTCGCTTGGCACAGCTCTGCCTGCAGACCTCTCAACTCCCCACACACTGCACCGTGCTGCACAGACAGCTGTAACCCACATCAAGAACAATAAAATAATAAGTGAGTGAAAGCAATACAAACCATACAGAGGAAGACTCTACTGTTCTCCTTCACCTCTTCCAGCCGTTTTCCAACCCTTCCTCTCTCCTCCCGTAGGGTCTCCACCTCTCTCTCCTTCTCCTCTCGTAGGGTCTCCACCTCTCTCTCCTTCTCCTCCCGTAGGGTCTCCACCTCTCTCTCCTTCTCCTCTCGTAGGGTCTCCACCTCTCTCTCCTTCTCCTGTCGTAGGGTCTCCACCTCTCTCTCCAGCTCTCTCTCTCTGTCCCTGAGCTGCTGCAGGGAGCTGAGCTCTGATCTTCTACGAGTCCTGTACACACCCAAATACATCGATTGATAAGATATGGATTGATTGTCACACACAGCCTATTACAGAACACTGATGGAACTATCACGATCACAAATCAGCCCTCACAGACAGGCACTGAGGAAAATTAATGTTCATATTTAGTCTTCAAAACAGATGTAAAGGACATTAAGGTCTGTCTACTTTGAGGAAGTCACATCATGTCCTACCTTAACTCTGTGCTCTCATTGGACTGGGTGTGAAGCTCCCTACGAAGGGTCACGACCTTTGACTCTAGTCCCTGTAGCTGGACCTGGAGGTCAGCCATCTCCATTTCAAGCTTGAGGGTAAGAGTAGATGTCTGAGACAGTTCAGCAGCATATTCAGACGCAGTAATTTAGGGTTAATGTCTATCTGTAGAGGCTGGGCGTCAGGGTTAATATCTACCTGTAGAGGCTAGGCCTCAGGGTTAATGTCTATCTGTAGAGGCTGGGCCTCAGGGTTAATGTCTATCTGTAGAGGCTGGGCCTCAGGGTTAATGTCTACCTGTAGAGGCTGGGCATCGGGGTTAATGTATACCTGTAGAGGCTGGGCGTCAGGGTTAATGTCTACCTGTAGAGGCTGGGCCTCAGGGTTAATGTATACCTGTAGAGGCTGGGCATCGGGGTTAATGTATACCTGTAGAGGCTGGGCGTCAGGGTTAATGTCTACCTGTAGAGGCTGGGCGTCAGGGTTAATGTATACCTGTAGTGCCTGGGCGTTGAGCTCTCTCTTGTCCTTGGCTAAGGCTTCGTTTAAGGCAGCCATCTTCTCTAGGGTGTCACGGTGCTCTGACACTTCTCTCTTCAGAAGGGTTTGACCGGACGAAAGGGTTAACACTGACTCACGGGCCTGGAGAGAAGGAAAGGGCAGAGTGAGGGAGGAGAGAGGAAGGGGGAGGAGAGGACAGATGGATGAGAGAGGAAGCGGGAGGAGAGAGGGAGGATAGAGGAAGGAGGAAGAGAGAGGGAGGATAGAGGAAGGAGGAAGAGAGAGGGAGGAGAGAGGAAGGAGGAAGAGAGAGGGAGGAGAAAGAAGGGGAGAGGAAGGAGGAGAGGACCGATGGAGGAGAGAGGGAGGATAGAGGAATGAGGAGGAGAGAGGAAGCGGGAGGAGAGAGAGGGAGGAGAGGACAGATGGGGGAGAGAGAAGCAAGTACTCTATATTATAGGGTGTCCACCACTCTGCCCAGAGTGGGTGAAAATGTGCTTTGATGAGGAAACTGCAGTTCCTTATGTAATAAAACACATTTTACCAAGACAAATATGATTCTTCATGTTCTGATTCGTTCACTGGGGTCTTTCTCTAACAACATTACCATCATATCCAAAAAGTCGGATTTTGTAACCTATTACACCCGATAATAAGCACCGAGCTCTATTGTAACCTATTACACCCGATAATAAGCACCGAGCTCTGTTGTAACCTATTACACCCGATAATAAGCACCGAGCTCTATTGTAACCTATTACACCCGATAATAAGCACCGAGCTCTATTGTAACCTATTACACCCGATAATAAGCACCGAGCTCTGTTGTAACCTATTACACCCGATAATAAGCACCGAGCTCTATTGTAACCTATTACACCCGATAATAAGCACCGAGCTCTGTTGTAACCTATTACACCCGATAATAAGCACCGAGCTCTGTTGTAACCTATTACACCCGATAATAAGCACCGAGCTCTGTTGTAACCTATTACACCCGATAATAAGCACCGAGCTCTGTTGTAACCTATTGCACCCGATAATAAGCACCGAGCTCTATTGTAACCTATTACACCGGATAATAAGCACCGAGCTCTATTGTAACCTATTGTATCCGATAATAAGCACCGAGCTCTGTTGTAACCTATTACACCCGATAATAAGCACCGAGCTCTGTTGTAACCTATTGTATCCGATAATAAGCACCGAGCTCTGTTGTAACCTATTACACCCGATAATAAGCACCGAGCTCACAAAAAACTAAATTAGCATGACACGAGCTGGATTAAATTAGCATGACACGAGCTGGATTAAATTAGCATGACATGAGCTGGATTGAATTAGCATGACATGAGCTGGATTCAATTAGCATGACATGAGCTGGATTAAATTAGCATGACATGAGCTGGATTAAATTAGCATGACACGAGCTGGATTAAATTAGCATGACACGAGCTGGATTAAATTAGCATGACACGAGCTGGATTAAATTAGCATGACACGAGCTGGATTAAATTAGCATGACACGAGCTGGATTAAATTAGCATGACACGAACTGGATTAAATTAGCATGGCACGAGCTGGATTAAATTAGCATGACACGAGCTGGATTAAATTAGCATGACACGAGCTGGATTAAATTAGCATGACACGAGCTGGATTAAATTAGCATGACACGAGCTGGATTAAATTAGCATGACACGAGCTGGATTAAATTAGCATGACATGAGCTGGATTAAATTAGCATGACACGAACTGGATTAAATTAGCATGACACGAGCTGGATTAAATTAGCATGACATGAGCTGGATTAAATTAGCATGACACGAACTGGATTAAATTAGCATGACACGAGCTGGATTAAATTAGCATGACATGAGCTGGATTAAATTAGCATGACACGAGCTGGGTGAAATAAAAAAGGCTTTGAAATAAAAAAACTTGTGGTACACTACGTCAACATTTCACAGAGATAAACTTCTTTCTTGTGAGAAATCAAAAAACATAAGGAATTCCGCATTAATAAGAAAGACGTAAAGTCGTGGCCAAAAGTTTTGAGAATGTCACAAATATTAATTTTCACAAAGTCTGCTGCCTCAGTTTGTATGATGGCAATTTGCATATACTCCAGAATGTTATGAAGAGTGATCAGATGAATTGCAATTAATTGCAAAGTGCCTCGTTTCAATGCAAATGAACTGAATCTCAAAAAAACATTTCCATTGCATTTCAGCCCTGCCACAAAAGGACCAGCTGACATCATTTCATTTATTATCTCGTTAACACAGGTGTGAGTGTTGACGAGGACAAGGCTGGAGATCCCTCTGTCATGCTGGTTGAGTTTGAATAACAGACTGGAAGATTCAAAAGAAGGGTGGTGCTTGGAATCATTGTTCTTCCTCTGTCAACCATGGTTACCTGCAAGGAAACACGTGCCGTCATCATTGCTTTCCACAAAAAGGACTTCACAGGCAAGGATATTGCTGCCAGTAAGATTGCACCTAAATCAACCATTTATCGGATCATCAAGAACTTCAAGGAGAGCAGTTCAATTGTTGTGACAGCGGCTTCAGGGCGCCCAAGAAAGTCCAGCAAGCGCCAGGACCGTCTCCTAAAGTTGATTCAGCTGCGGGATCGGGGCACCACCAGTACAGAGCTTGATCAGGAATGGCAACAGGCAGGTGTGAGTGCATATGGAAGCACAGTGAGGCAAAGACTTTTGGAGGATGGCCTGGTGTCAAGAAGGGCTGCAAAGAAGCCACTTCTCTCCAGGAAAAACATCAGGGACAGACTGATATTCTGCAAAAGGTACAGGGATTGGACTGCTGAGGACTGGGGTAAAGTCATTTTCTCTGATGAATCCCCTTTCCGATTGTTTGGGGCATCCGGAAAAAGGCTTGTCCGGAGAAGACAAGGTGAGCGCTACCATCAGTCCTGTGTCATGCCAACAGTAAAGCATCCTGAGACCATTCATGTGTGGGGTTGCTTCTCAGCAAAGGGAGTGGGCTCACTCACAATTTTGCCTAAGAACACAGCCATGAATAAAGAATGGTACCAACACATCCTCCGAGAGCAACTTCTCCCAACCATCCAGGAACAGTTTGGTGACGAACAATGCCTCTTCCAGCATGATGGAGCACCTTGCTATAATGCCAAAGTGATAAGTGGCTCGGGGAACAAAACATAGATATTTTGGGTCCATGGCCAGGAAACTCCCCAGACCTTAATACCATTGAGAACTTGTGGTCAATCCTCAAGAGGCGGGTGGACAAACAAAACCCCACAAATTCTGACAAACTCCAAGCACTGATTATGCAAGAATGGGCTGTTTCAGTCACGATGTGGCCCAGAAGTTAATTGACAGCATGCCAGGGCAGATTGCAGAGGTCTTGACTCATGCATCAACTTCATGTAATTGTCAATAAAAGCCTTTGACCCTTATGAAATGCTTGTAATTATACTTCAGTATTCCATAGTAACATCTGACAAAAATATCTAAAGACACTGAAGCAGCAAACTTTGTGGAAATTAATATTTGTGTCATTCTCAAAATGAGCTGGATTAAATTAGCATGACACGAACTGGATTAAATTAGCATGACACGAGCTGGATTAAATTAGCATGACATGAGCTGGATTAAATTAGCATGACACGAGCTGGGTGAAATAAAAAAGGCTTTGAAATAAAAAAACTTGTGGTACACTACGTCAACATTTCACAGAGATAAACTTCTTTCTTGTGAGAAATCAAAAAACATAAGGAATTCCGCATTAATAAGAAAGACGTAAAGTCGTGGCCAAAAGTTTTGAGAATGTCACAAATATTAATTTTCACAAAGTCTGCTGCCTCAGTTTGTATGATGGCAATTTGCATATACTCCAGAATGTTATGAAGAGTGATCAGATGAATTGCAATTAATTGCAAAGTGCCTCGTTTCAATGCAAATGAACTGAATCTCAAAAAAACATTTCCATTGCATTTCAGCCCTGCCACAAAAGGACCAGCTGACATCATTTCATTTATTATCTCGTTAACACAGGTGTGAGTGTTGACGAGGACAAGGCTGGAGATCCCTCTGTCATGCTGGTTGAGTTTGAATAACAGACTGGAAGATTCAAAAGAAGGGTGGTGCTTGGAATCATTGTTCTTCCTCTGTCAACCATGGTTACCTGCAAGGAAACACGTGCCGTCATCATTGCTTTCCACAAAAAGGACTTCACAGGCAAGGATATTGCTGCCAGTAAGATTGCACCTAAATCAACCATTTATCGGATCATCAAGAACTTCAAGGAGAGCAGTTCAATTGTTGTGACAGCGGCTTCAGGGCGCCCAAGAAAGTCCAGCAAGCGCCAGGACCGTCTCCTAAAGTTGATTCAGCTGCGGGATCGGGGCACCACCAGTACAGAGCTTGATCAGGAATGGCAACAGGCAGGTGTGAGTGCATATGGAAGCACAGTGAGGCAAAGACTTTTGGAGGATGGCCTGGTGTCAAGAAGGGCTGCAAAGAAGCCACTTCTCTCCAGGAAAAACATCAGGGACAGACTGATATTCTGCAAAAGGTACAGGGATTGGACTGCTGAGGACTGGGGTAAAGTCATTTTCTCTGATGAATCCCCTTTCCGATTGTTTGGGGCATCCGGAAAAAGGCTTGTCCGGAGAAGACAAGGTGAGCGCTACCATCAGTCCTGTGTCATGCCAACAGTAAAGCATCCTGAGACCATTCATGTGTGGGGTTGCTTCTCAGCAAAGGGAGTGGGCTCACTCACAATTTTGCCTAAGAACACAGCCATGAATAAAGAATGGTACCAACACATCCTCCGAGAGCAACTTCTCCCAACCATCCAGGAACAGTTTGGTGACGAACAATGCCTCTTCCAGCATGATGGAGCACCTTGCTATAATGCCAAAGTGATAAGTGGCTCGGGGAACAAAACATAGATATTTTGGGTCCATGGCCAGGAAACTCCCCAGACCTTAATACCATTGAGAACTTGTGGTCAATCCTCAAGAGGCGGGTGGACAAACAAAACCCCACAAATTCTGACAAACTCCAAGCACTGATTATGCAAGAATGGGCTGTTTCAGTCACGATGTGGCCCAGAAGTTAATTGACAGCATGCCAGGGCAGATTGCAGAGGTCTTGACTCATGCATCAACTTCATGTAATTGTCAATAAAAGCCTTTGACCCTTATGAAATGCTTGTAATTATACTTCAGTATTCCATAGTAACATCTGACAAAAATATCTAAAGACACTGAAGCAGCAAACTTTGTGGAAATTAATATTTGTGTCATTCTCAAAACGTTTGGCCACGACTGTAAACTAAAATATGAAAATACTAAAATCTGTTTGACCTTTATGTTTTACGCCCTCCGGACTTGAGCGTCCAGGCCGAGCCGACTACGCTATTTTCTACCACTTTTTTTCCCATTGATTTAGTCACTCAAATTCTAGTAATCCGACAAGGGTAAAAACTCCAATACCTTTTAAATGGAGAGAGACATGAGGTTTGGCCCATTAGTTTTCTCAGAGGAGTATCTACACAATTAACATATTATTTTACCCATTGGTCAAAAGACACGTTTTTGATCAGACACCCTACAATCTATTTTCAAAATGAAACGATGTACAGTGGCAAGAAAACGTAGGTGAACCCTTTGGATTTCTGGTTAAAGTTGATCTGATCTTCATCTAGGTCACAACAATAGACAAACACAGTCTGCTTAAACTAATAACGCACAAACAATGTGTTTTCATGTCTTTATTGAGCACACCGTGTAAACATTCACAGTGAGGGCGGACAAAGTATGTATTCCTCTTTACTAAACTGTTTCAGTTCCACAATATTCTTGGGATGTCTGGTGTTAACTGCTCTCTTGAGGTCATGCCACAGCATCTCAACCTGGTTGAGGTCAGGAATCTGACTGTGCCACTCCAGAAGGTGTTTTTTCTTCTGTTGAAGCCAATCTGTTGTTGATTTACTTCTGTGTTTTGGGTCGTTGTCCTGTTGCATCACACAACTTCTGTTGAGCTTCAATTGGCGGACAGATAGCCTAACATTCCCCTGAAAAATGTCTTGATAAACTTTGGAGTTCATTTTTCAGTCGATGATAGCAAGCTGTCCAGGCCCTGAGGCAGCAACGCAGCCCCAAACCATGATGCTCCCTCCACCATACTTTACAGTTGGGATGAGGTTATGTTGGTATGCTGTGCCTTTTTTTCTCCACACATAGTGTTGTGTGTTCCTTCCAAACAACTCAACTTAAGTTTCATCTGAATATGCCAGTAGTGCTGTGGAACATCCAGGTGCTCTTTTGTAAACTTCAGACTTCCGTGGTGTCCTCCCATGAACACCATTCTTGTTTAGTGTTTTACGTATCGTAGACTCGTCAACAGAGATGTTAGCATGTTCCAGAGATTTCTGTAAGTCTTTAGCTGACCCTCTAGGATTCTTCTTAACCTCATTGAGCATTCTGCGCTCTGCTCTCGCAGTCATCTTTGCAGGACAGCCACTCCTAGGGAGAGGAGCAACAGTGCTGAACTTTCTCCACTTATAGACAATTTGTCTTACCGTGGACTGATGAACATCAAGACTTTTAGAGCTATTTTTGTAACCCTTTCCAGCTTTATGCAAGTCAACAATTCTTAATCTTAGGTCTTCTGAGATCTCTTTTGTTCGAGGCATGGTTCACATCAGGCACTGCTTCTTGTGAATAGCAAACACAAATTTTGTGAGTGTTTTTTATAGGGCAGGGCAGCTCTAACCAACATCTCCAATCTCATCTCATTGATTGGACTCCAGGTTAGCTGACTCCTGACTCCAATTATCTTTTGTAGAGTCATTAGCCTAGGGGTTCACATACTTTTTCTTGTCTATATTGATGTATTCGTCAAATATACAATAATGTGTGTGTTATTAGTTTAAGCAGACTGTGTTTGTCTATTGTTGTGACCTAGATGAAGATCAGATCAAATTTGATGACCAATCTATTCAGAAATCCAGGTAATTCTAAAGGGTTCAGGTGCTGTTTCTTGCCACTGAATGTAGTTCGCAGGCTTTAACAGGTGAGCGATCACCATCATAACTTGTATTTAACTAGGCAAGTCAGTTAAGAACAAATTCTTATTTACATTGACGGCCTACCAGGGAACAGTGGGGTTAACTGCCTTGTTCAGGGGCAGAACGACAGATTTTTACCTTGTCAGCTCGGGGATTCGACCCAGCAACCTTTCGGTTACTGGCCCAACGCTCTAACAACTAGGATACCTGCCTCCCCTGAAGGCATATTCCCAGACCGGGAATCGAACCCAGGCTGTGGCGGTGAGAGCGCCGAATCCTAACCAATCATGTAGACAAAGGCCGACTAAATACACAGAGCATGTGTCAGATTCAATCTAAGACTCAGAGGTTAGAGGTCAGAGGTGATAGTTGTACCTTGCTTAGCGCATCCCTAGCATCAGCAGCTTCCTCCTCTGCCCTCTCCCTGTCCAGCTGTTCTCTCTGCAGCGCTCCCTGTAGAACATGCAGCTCCATGCGGATACAAGCCTCACGCTCACTGAGATGGGCATTCTCTACCAGGTCCGCCTCCAACCTGTCAATCAAATGGTTTATAAAGCCCTCGTAACATCAACAGTTGTCACAAAGTGCTTTACAGTAACTTTACAGTAACCTGGACTAGGTACCGTCTCTGCCTCTCGCTCTCCAGCTCGTTCCTCTGCTCCTCCTCCCTCTCTCTCTCCAGTCTCAGTCGATCGTTCTCCTTCCTCCTCTCCTCACTCTGTCTCTCTTCTTCCTCCAACTGACTCCTCAGGGAGCCCACCATCTCTCTCTCACTGACACACAAACAACATCAACTTTAACAGCAACAACAAACAGCAGCAACAACAGCATCAACACAAACATCATCAACAGAAACAACAGCAACGGAAACATAAACAACAGCAACAGCACAAACAACATCAACAACAACATCAACAGAAACAACATCAACAGAAACAACAGCAACGGAAACATAAACAACAGCAACAGCACAAACAACATCAACAACAACATCAACAGAAACAACATCAACAGAAACAACAGCAACGGAAACAACAGCAACGGAAACATAAACATAAACAACAGCAACAGCACAAACAACATCAACAACAGCAACAACATCAACAGAAACAACGGAAACAGCAACAACAGCACAAACATCAACAGCAACAACAAACATCAACAACACAAAAAACATCAACAACAAACAGCAGCATCAACAACACAAACAACATCAACAACAAACAACAATCAACAGCATCAACACAAATAACATCAACAAAAACAACAGCAACAGAAACATCAACAACAACAACACCACAAACAACAAACAACATCAACAGAAACAGCAGCAAAAGCACAAACAACATCAACAGAAACAGCAAACCTCAAACAGCAGCAACACAAAAAACATCAACAACAATCAACAGCAACACCAACAACAAAAGCAACAGCAGAAACAATACAGACAACATCAACAACATCAACAGAAACAGCAATATCAACAACAGAAACATAGATGGGTGAATCTCCAGTGATTTCCAGCCAGTGACGTCAGTGGTGAGTAACATGTTCTGTGTGTCCTACCTGAGTAACATGTCCTGTGTGTCCTACCTGAGTAACATGTCCTGTGTGTCCTACCTGAGTAACATGTCCTGAGTGTCCTACCTGAGTAACATGTCCTGAGTGTCCTACCTGAGTAACATGTCCTGTTCATCCTACCTGAGTAACATGTCCTACCTGAGTAACATGTCCTACCTGAGTAACATGTCCTACCTGAGTAACATGTCCTAAGTGTCCTACCTGCGTAACATGTTCTGAGTGTCCTACCTGAGTAACATGTCCTACCTGAGTAACATGTCCTGAGTGTCCTACCTGAGTAACATGTCATGAGTGTCCTACCTGAGTAACATGTCCTGTGTGTCCTACCTGACTAACATGTCCTGAGTGTCCTAGCTGAGTAACATGTCCTGAGTGTCCTACCTGAGTAACATGTCCTGAGTGTCCTACCTGAGTAACATATCCTGTGTGTCCTACCTGAGTAACATGTCCTGTGTGTCCTACCTGAGTAACATGTTCTGATTGTCCTACCTGAGTAACATGTCCTACCTGAGTAACATGTCATACCTGAGTAACATGTCCTGAGTGTCCTACCTGAGTAACATGTCCTACCTGAGTAACATGTCCTACCTGAGTAACATGTCCTGAGTGTCCTACCTGAGTAACATGTCCTGAGTGTCCTACCTGAGTAACATGTCCTGAGTGTCCTACCTGAGTAACATGTCCTGTGTGTCCTACCTGAGTAACATGTTCTGTGTGTCCTACCTGAGTAACATGTTCTGATTGTCCTACCTGAGTAACATGTCCTACCTGAGTAACATGTCATACCTGAGTAACATGTCCTGAGTGTCCTACCTGAGTAACATGTCCTACCTGAGTAACATGTCCTACCTGAGTAATATGTCCGGTGTGTCCTACCTGAGTAACATGTAATACCTGAGTAACATGTCCTGTATGTCCTACCTGAGTAACATGTCCTGTGTGTCCTACCTGAGTAACATGTCCTACCTGAGTAACATGTCCTGTGCGTCCTACCTGAGTAACATGTCCTGTGTGTCCTACCTGAGTAACATTTCCTACCTGAGTAACATGTCCTGAGTGTCCTACCTGAGTAACATGTCCTGAGTGTCCTACCTGAGTAACATGTCCTGAGTGTCCTACCTGAGTAACATGTCCTGAGTGTCCTACCTGAGTTACATGTCCTGAGTGTCCTACCTGAGTAACATGTCCTGAGTGTCCTACCTGAGTTTCATGTCCTGAGTGTCCTACCTGAGTAACATGTCCTGTGTGTCCTACCTGAGTAACATGTTCTGATTGTCCTACCTGAGTAACATGTCCTACCTGAGTAACATGTCATACCTGAGTAACATGTCCTGAGTGTCCTACCTGAGTAACATGTCCTACCTGAGTAACATGTCCTGAGTGTCCTACCTGAGTAATATGTCCTGTGTGTCCTACCTGAGTAACATGTCCTACCTGAGTAACATGTCCTGTATGTCCTACCTGAGTAACATGTCCTGTGTGTCCTACCTGAGTAACATGTCCTACCTGAGTAACATGTCCTGTTCGTCCTACCTGAGTAACATGTCCTGTGTGTCCTACCTGAGTAACATTTCCTACCTAACATGTCCTGAGTGTCCTACCTGAGTAACATGTCCTGAGTGTCCTAGCTGAGTAACATGTCCTGAGTGTCCTACCTGAGTAACATGTCCTGAGTGTCCTACCTGAGTAACATGTCCTGAGTGTCCTACCTGAGTTACATGTCCTGAGTGTCCTACCTGAGTAACATGTCCTACCTTAGTAACATGCCCTGTGTGTCCTACCTGAGTAACATGTCCTGCGTGTCCTACCTGAGTAACATGTCCTACCTGAGTAACATGTCCTGTGTGTCCTACCTGAGTAACATGTCCTACCTGAGTAACATGTCCTGTGTGTCCTACCTGAGTAACATGTCCTACCTGAGTAACATGTCCTGAGTGTCCTACCTGAGTAACATGTCCTGAGTGTCCTAGCTGAGTAACATGTCCTGAGTGTCCTACCTGAGTAACATGTCCTGAGTGTCCTACCTGAGTAACATGTCCTGAGTGTCCTACCTGAGTTACATGTCCTGAGTGTCCTACCTGAGTAACATGTCCTACCTTAGTAACATGTCCTGTGTGTCCTACCTGAGTAACATGTCCTACCTGAGTAACATGTCCTGCGTGTCCTACCTGAGTAACATGTCCTACCTGAGTAACATGTCCTGTATGTCCTACCTGAGTAACATGTCTTGTGTGTCCTACCTGAGTAACATGTCCTGTGTGTCCTACCTGAGTAACATGTCCTACCTGAGTAACATGTCCTACCTGAGTAACATGTCCTGTGTGTCCTACCTGAGTAACATGTCCTACCTAAGTAACATGTCATACCTGAGTAACATGTCCTGTGTGTCCTACCTGAGAAACATGTCCTGAGTGACCTACCTGAGTAACATATCCTACCTGAGTAACATGTCCTGTGTGTCCTACCTGAGTAACATGTCCTACCTGAGTAACATGTCCTGCGTGTCCTACCTGAGTAACATGTCCTGTGTGTCCTACCTGAGTAACATGTCCTACCTGAGTAACATGTCCTGTTCGTCCTACCTGAGTAACATGTCCTGTGTGTCCTACCTGAGTAACATTTCCTACCTGAGTAACATGTCCTGAGTGTCCTAGCTGAGTAACATGTCCTGAGTGTCCTCCCTGAGTAACATGTCCTGAGTGTCCTACCTGAGTAACATGTCCTGTGTGTCCTACCTGAGTAACATGTCCTGCGTGTCCTACCTGAGTAACATGTCCTACCTGAGTAACATGTCCTGTATGTCCTACCTGAGTAACATGTCCTACCTGAGTAACATGTCCTGTGTGTCCTACCTAAGTAACATGTCATACCTGAGTAACATGTCCTGTGTGTCCTACCTGAGTAACATGTCCTGAGTGACCTACCTGAGTAACATATCCTACCTGAGTAACATGTCCTGAGTGTCCTACCTGAGTAACATGTCCTACCTGAGTAACATGTCCTGCGTGTCCTACCTGAGTAACATATCCTACCTGAGTAACATGTCCTACCTGAGTAACATGTCCTGAATGTGAGTGAGCTCCTGTTCTTCATACAGGCTCTGTTTCTGCCTCTCCTCTGTGTCCGTCTCCAGCTGTCTGACTCTCTGTTCCAGTCCTGCTCTCTCCTCACCCAGCCTCCGCAGGCTAGCCGCAGCCTCCTGAAGGGATGAGACATGGACACTGGTTGGTTGTTTGGTCTTAACTAGTTCATGGTGAAAAAGGAAGAGATATCTTCGCTACCCAGGAGGAAAAACAGGTTGAAATGACATCAGTAGAACACGCTTGGCCTGCTGGGTGCCGTCTTCAAACAGCCTATCGGAACAGCGGGACAGATACATGTCATCAACAGACCTGTGCTTCCTGGTGCCGCCACAGCAGGTTGGTCTCAGCCTGGGCCAATACAGCCAGCACCTGGGTTAGCCCTGTAGTCAACAGGTCTGGTCCTAACCAATCACTGGACAGAGACAGAGTATGGCTACTGCTACTCTGTCCATCCAGACTCTGGGAGCTCAGCACCTTGGACTGGACAAGAGAAACGACATAATATATGTAAAACAGGCTATTCTAATGGACCAATACAGTGGGCTGGGGGATGTGTTCATTTATAACATTAAACAGGCTAGTCTAATGGACCAATACAGTGGGCTGGGGGATGTGTTCATTTATAACATTAAACAGGCTAGTCTAATGGACCAATACAGTGGGCTGGGGGATGTGTTCATTTATAACATTAAACAGGCTATTCTAATGGACCAATACAGTGGGCTGGGGGATGTGTTCATTTATAACATTAAACAGGCTATTCTAATGGACCAATACAGTGGGCTGGGGGATGTGATCATTTATAACATTAAACAGGCTATTCTAATGGATCAATACAGTGGGCTGGGGGATGTGTTCATTTATAACATTAAACAGGCTAGTCTAATGGACCAATACAGTGGGCTGGGGGATGTGTTCATTTATAACATTAAACAGGCTATTCTAATGGACCAATACAGTGGGCTGGGGGATGTGTTCATTTCTACGTAGTGTTTTAACTACTGTACAATGGATTTGTGAACAGCCTTATTCTAAAATGGATTAAATATTTTCTTCATTTAAAAAAAAAAAAACATTTTTACACACAATATCCCATAATGACAATGCGAAAACAGTTTAAAAAAATAATTGTAGCAAATTTATAAAAAATAAAAAACAGAAATACCTTATTTACATAAGTATTCAGACACTTTAACTTGAGACTTGAAATTGAGCTCAGGTGCACCCTGTTTCCATTGATCATCCTTGAGATGTTTCTACAACTTGATTGGAGTCCACTTGAGGTAAGTTCTATTGATTGGACATGATTTGGAAAGGCACACACCTGTCTATATAAGGTCCCACAGTTGACAGTGCATGTCAGAGCAAAAACCAAGTCATGAGGTTGAAGGCATTGTCCGTAGAGCTCTGAGACAGGATTGTGTCGAGGCACAGAATTGGGGAACGTTACCAAAACATTTCTGCAGCATTGAAGGTCCCCAAGAACACAGTGGCCTCCATTATTCTTAAATGGAAGAAGTTTGGAACCACCAAGATCCTTCCTAGAGCTGGCCGCCCGGCGAAACTGAACAATCAGGGAGAAGGGCCTTGGTCAGGGAGGTGACCAAGAACCCCATGGTCACTCTGACAGAGTTCCTCTGTGGAGATGGGAGAACATTCCAGAAGGACAACCATCTCTGCAGTAATCCACCAATTAGACCTTTATGGTAGAGTGGCCAGATGGAAGCCAGTCCTCAGTAAAAGGAACATGACAGCCCGCTTGGAGTTTGCCAAAAGGCACTTAAAGACTCTCAGACCATGAGAAACAAGATTATCTGATCTGATGAAACTCTTTGGCCTGAATGTCAAGCATCACATCTGGAGGAAACCTGGCATCATCCCTACAGTGAAGCATGGTGATGGCAGCATCATGCTGTGGGGATGTTTTTCAGCGGCAGGGACTGGGAGACTAGTCAGGATCAAGGGAAAGATGAACAGAGCAAATTACAGAGAGATCCTTGATGAAAACCTGATCCAGAGTATTCAGGACCTCAGACTGTGGCGAAGGTTCACCTTCCAACAGGACAACGACACTAAGCACACAGCCAAGACAACCTAGGAGTGGCTTCGGGACAAGTCTCTGAATGTCCTTGAGTGGCCCAGCCGGAGCCCAGACTTGAACCCGATCGAACATCTCTGGAGAGACCTGAAAATAGCTGTGCAGCAACACTCCCCATCCAACCTGACAGAGCTTTAGAGGGTCTGCAGAGAAGAATGGGAGAAACTCCTCAAATACAGGTGTGCCAAGCTTGTAGCGTCCTACCCAAGAATACTTGAGGCTGTAATCGCTGCCAAAAGGTGCTTCAACAAATGAATACATATGTAAATGTGATGCTTCATTTTTTTTATTTTTCTAAATGAGCAAAAATGTATAAAAACCCTGTTTCGCTTTGTTATTATGGAGTATAATATGTAGAGAAAAGAAATATTTAATTAATTTTAGAATAAGTCTGTAACGTAACAAAATGTTGACAATGTCAGGGGGTCTGAATACTTCCTGAATGCTCTGTATATTCTGATCCGAGCGGTCAGTCTTACCAGTTTTAGGACGGCCTGATAGACACACTCTAGAGTTCTCTCTGTGTTTGTCTGTCTCTCCTTTTCTCTCTCCTCTTTCTTCTCCGAAGCCATCCCTCGCTCCATCTTCCTCTCCTCCTCCTGTCGTTCTATCTTTTGATCCTGAATGGTACGAGATAACTCTGAGATCCTGTGGATGCAGTGAGAGGAGGACGGTTGGAGGAGTGCAGAAACAACCCTGTCTACCTCCAGACAATGAGAAACAGGATGTATCATGTCTGAGGCAGAGACAAAGGCAGTGTCCCAAATGCAACCCTGTTCCAAGGAAGTGCTCCCGCCCAGTCAAAGAGAGAGCCCCCCAGTCAAAGAGAGAGCCCCCCAGTCAAAGAGAGAGCCCCCCGGTCAAAGAGAGAGCCCCCCGGTCAAAGAGAGAGCCCCCCAGTCAAAGAGAGAGCCCCCCAGTCAAAGAGAGAGCCCCCCAGTCAAAGAGAGAGCCCCCCAGTCAAATAGAGAGCCCCCCAGTCAAAGAGCGAGCCCCCCAGTCAAAGAGAGAGCCCCCCAGTCAAAGGGAGAGCCCCCCAGTCAAAGAGAGAGCCCCCCAGTCAAAGGGAGAGCCCCCCAGTCAAAGAGAGAGCCCCCCAGTCAAAGGGAGTGCCCCTTGGTTAAAGAGAGAGCCCCCCAGTCAAAGAGAGAGCCCCCCAGTCAAAGAGAGAGCCCCCCAGTCAAAGGGAGAGCCCCCCAGTCAAAGGGAGAGCCCCCCAGTCAAAGAGAGAGCCCCCCAGTCAAAGGGAGTGCCCCTTGGTTAAAGAGAGAGCCCCCCAGTCAAAGAGAGAGCCCCCCAGTCAAAGAGAGAGCCCCCCAGTCAAAGGGAGAGCCCCCCAGTCAAAGGGAGAGCCCCCCAGTCAAAGAGAGAGCCCCCCAGTCAAAGGGAGTGCCCCCCAGTCAAAGAGAGAGCCCCCCAGTCAAAGGGAGAGCCCCCCAGTCAAAGAGAGAGCCCCCCAGTCAAAGGGAGAGCCCCCCAGTCAAAGAGAGAGCCCCCCAGTCAAAGGGAGTGCCCCTTGGTTAAAGAGAGAGCCCCCCAGTCAAAGAGAGAGCCCCCCAGTCAAAGAGAGAGCCCCCCAGTCAAAGGGAGAGCCCCCCAGTCAAAGGGAGAGCCCCCCAGTCAAAGAGAGAGCCCCCCAGTCAAAGGGAGTGCCCCTTGGTTAAAGAGAGAGCCCCCCAGTCAAAGAGAGAGCCCCCCAGTCAAAGAGAGAGCCCCCCAGTCAAAGGGAGAGCCCCCCAGTCAAAGGGAGAGCCCCCCAGTCAAAGAGAGAGCCCCCCAGTCAAAGGGAGTGCCCCTTGGTTAAAGAGAGAGCCCCCCAGTCAAAGAGAGAGCCCCCCGGTTAAAGGGAGTGCACTATACAGGGAATAATGTGCCATTTGGGACACAACCAAAGCAGTGAGTATTGTTTTCAGATGGTGAATGCCTTGGCAGGGTGCTCCCTTTACGGCTGGAGTAACCTTTCAGTCTGACCTGTTATTCAGATGCAGGGTCTCAGCTTCATAGAGGGCTCTGAGCTCTGTCAGCTCCCTCTCGCTCTCCTCTCTCTCCCGCTCTCTCTCCTTCTGGTCGTGGTCCAGATCCTGCAAGGAGAGAGGGCCTAGGGTGGAGGAGAGAGGAGGTGGGCCTAGGGTGGAGGAGTGGGGTGGGGCGGAGGCAGAGCGGGGAGCAGGATGGAGGCTGGTTGTAGGGTCACTGGGCCGTAGAGATAGAGACACCACTGAACCACAGTGGGAGAGGAGAGAGGAAGACAGACGAGAGAACTCAGCTCTAAGCTCCCAGAGGTCCCTGTGGGTGGGACAAACAACAATCATTATCAACTGGACTATATATCAGAAGTACGTCCAGAATGGCACTCTAATCCCTATACAGTGCATGACTTTAGACCAGAGCCATAGGGTTCTTTAAACCAGAGCTCTAGTCAAAAGTAGTGCACTATATAGGGAGTAGGGTGCCACTTCAGACACATCCGTAGAGATAGAGTTTAAGATACAGGTTTGAATTGTTTTCCAGGCATCTGTTGACCTCACCTGTCAGTGGCAGTCTTCACAGTGTGACAGTGTCGTCTCAGAGTGACCACATCTCCCCACATGGACATCAGACGACTCTGCCCCCGGTCGACATGACCGGTCAGTCGCTGAAGAAGAGAGAGAGAGAAGAGGGGAAGGAAGACAGGGATGGTCCTGCATGATGACACAACTCCAGTAACTTAGGTAACATGAAACAACAATGAAAGACATATCCTATTCAGTCTTTGTCAATCAGTCTACCTCTTTCTCTTTCTGCCACTCCATCTCCCTCAGTCCCGCCTCCTCCACCGCTTTGGACCAATCGGTAGTCAGTTTGCAAAGGTCCTCGCTCAGTGCTTCATTTACCTGGCCTGATTGGCTGAGCTGGCCACGAAGGAGAGAGTTCAGCTCTGCCAGCCCTACACTCCTGCTCACACCAAACACACCCAAACACACCCAACACACCCAAACACACCCAAACACACACCAAACACACCCAAACACACACCAAACACACCAAAACACACCCAACACACCCAACACACCCAAACACACACCAAACACACCCAAAGGGAATTAAGCGTCACCATCTTGTCAAGGTACCTTATCATATTGATTGTGTCTTAACAAAATAAATATATATATATAGTGGTGGTTCCAGGTACTATATACACATTCCTATAATTTAACAGGCAGTTTATATCATATATAGCTGACACTCAAAAATAAACTAAAACATTTAGAAAAAAGTACATAAATAAAAGTATTGATCATATAAAAGTTGTAAAAGTTATAACAGTCAGTATATAAAGATAAAGAAACATAATGTGGTGAGCCACCCTACATCCTTTTCCCCCAACCCCACGCCTCCATCCACCCTACATCCTGTTCACCCAACCCCACGCCTCCATCCACCCTACATCCTGTTCCCCCAACCCCACGCCTCCAGCCACCCTACATCCTGTTCCCCCAACCCCACGCCTCCATCCACCCTACATCCTGTTCCCCCAACCCCACGCCTCCATCCACCCTACATCCTGTTCCCCCAACCCCACGCCTCCATTCACCCTACATCCTGTTCCCCCAACCCCACGCCTCCATCCACCCTACATCCTGTTCCCCCAACCCCACGCCTCCATCCACCCTACATCCTGTTCCCCCAACCCCACGCCTCCATCCACCCTACATCCTGTTCCCCCAACCCCACGCCTCCATCCACCCTACATCCTGTTCCCCCAACCCCACGCCTCCATCCACCCTACATCCTGTTCTCCCAACCCCACGCCTCCAGCCACCCTACATCCTGTTCCCCCAACCCCACGCCTCCATCCACCCTACATCCTGTTCTCCCAACCCCACGCCACCATCCACCCTACATCCTGTTCCCCCAACCCCACGCCTCCATCCACCCTACATCCTGTTCCCCCAACCCCACGCCTCCATCCACCCTACATCCTGTTCCCCCAACCCCACGCCTCCATCCACCCTACATCCTGTTCCCCCAACCCCACGCCTCCATCCACCCTACATCCTGTTCCCCCAACCCCACGCCTCCATCCACCCTACATCCTGTTCTCCCAACCCCACGCCTCCAGCCACCCTACATCCTGTTCCCCCAACCCCACGCCTCCATCCACCCTACATCCTGTTCCCCCAACCCCACGCCTCCATCCACCCTACATCCTGTTCCCCCAACCCCACGCCTCCATCCACCCTACATCCTGTTCCCCCAACCCCACGCCTCCATCCACCCTACATCCTGTTCCCCCAACCCCACGCCTCCATCCACCCTACATCCTGTTCCCCCAACCCCACGCCTCCATCCACCCTACATCCTGTTCCCCCAACCCCACGCCTCCATCCACCCTACATCCTGTTCCCCCAACCCCACGCCTCCATCCAACCTCTCTTCCTGTTCCCCCAACCCCACGCCACCATCCACCCTACATCCTGTTCTCCCAACCCCACGCCTCCATCCACCCTACATCCTGTTCTCCCAACCCCACGCCTCCATCCACCCTACATCCTGTTCACCCAACCCCACGCCTCCATCCACCCTACATCCTGTTCTCCCAACCCCACGCCTCCATCCACCCTACATCCTGTTCTCCCAACCCCACGCCTCCATCCACCCTACATCCTGTTCCCCCAACCCCACGCCTCCATCCACCCTACATCCTGTTCCCCCAACCCCACGCCTCCATCCAACCTCTCTTCCTGTTCCCCCAACCCCACACCTCCATCCAACCTCTCTTCCTGTTCTCCCAACCCCACGCCTCCATCCAACCTCTCTTCCTGTTCCCCCAACCCCACGTCTCCATCCAACCTCTCTTCCTGTTCTCCCAACCCCACGCCTCCATCCAACCCCTCTTCCTGTTCCCCCAACCCCACGCCTCCATCCACCCTACATCCTGTTCCCCCAACCCCACGCCTCCATCCAACCTCTCTTCCTGTTCCCCCAACCCCACACCTCCATCCAACCTCTCTTCCTGTTCTCCCAACCCCACGCCTCCATCCAACCTCTCTTCCTGTTCTCCCAACCCCACGCCTCCATCCAACCCCTCTTCCTGTTCCCCCAACCCCACGCCTCCATCCACCCTACATTCTGTTCTCCCAACCCCACGCCTCCATCCAACCTCTCCTCCTGTTCCCCCAACCCCACATCTCCATCCAACCTCTCTTCCTGTTCTCCCAACCCCACGCCTCCATCCAACCTCTCTTCCTGTTCCCCCAACCCCACGTCTCCATCCAACCTCTCTTCCTGTTCTCCGAACCCCACGCCTCCATCCAACCTCTCTTCCTGTTCCCCCAACCCCACGTCTCCATCCAACCTCTCTTCCTGTTCTCCCAACCCCACGCCTCCATCCAACCTCTCTTCCTGTTCCCCCAACCCCACGCCTCCATCCAACCTCTCTTCCTGTTCCCCCAACCCCACGTCTCCATCCAACCTCTCTTCCTGTTCTCCCAACCCCACGCCTCCATCCAACCTTTCTTCCTGTTCCCCCAACCCCACGTCTCCATCCAACCTCTCTTCCTGTTCCCCCAACCCCACGTCTCCATCCAACTTCTCTTCCTGTTCCCCCAACCACACGCCTCCATCCAACCTCTCTTCCTGTTCCCCCAACCCCACGCCTCCATCCAACCTCTCTTCCTGTTCCCCCAACCCCACGTCTCCATCCAACCTCTCTTCCTGTTCCCCCAACCCCACGTCTCCATCCAACCTCTCTTCCTGTTCCCCCAACCCCACGTCTCCATCCAACCTCTCTTCCTGTTCCTCCAACCCCACGTCTCCATCCAACCTCTCTTCCTGTTCCCCCAACCCCACGCCTCCATCCAACCTCTCTTCCTGTTCCCCCAACCCCACGTCTCCATCCAACCTCTCTTCCTGTTCCCCCAACCCCACGCCTCCATCCAACCTCTCTTCCTGTTCCCCCAACCCCACGTCTCCATCCAACCTCTCTTCCTGTTCTCCCAACCCCACGCTTTCATCCAACCTCTCTTCCTGTTCCCCCAACCCCACGCCTCCATCCACCCTACATCCTGTTCCCCCAACCCCACGCCTCCATCCACCCTACATCCTGTTCCCCCAACCCCACGCCTCCATCCACCCTACATCCTGTTCCCCCAACCCCACGCCTCCATCCAACCTCTCTTCCTGTTCCCCCAACCCCACGCCTCCATCCACCCTACATCCTGTTCTCCCAACCCCACACCTCCATCCACCCTACATCCTGTTCTCCCAACCCCACGCCTCCATCCACCCTACATCCTGTTCTCCCAACCCCACGCCTCCATCCACCCTACATCCTGTTCTCCCAACCCCACGCCTCCATCCACCCTACATCCTGTTCTCCCAACCCCACGCCTCCATCCACCCTACATCCTGTTCCCCCAACCCCACGCCTCCATCCACCCTACATCCTGTTCCCCCAACCCCACGCCTCCATCCAACCTATCTTCCTGTTCCCCCAACCCCACACCTCCATCCAACCTCTCTTCCTGTTCTCCCAACCCCACGCCTCCATCCAACCCCTCTTCCTGTTCCCCCAACCCCACGCCTCCATCCACCCTACATCCTGTTCTCCCAACCCCACGCCTCCATCCAACCTCTCCTCCTGTTCCAACCAACCCCACATCTCCATCCAACCTCTCTTCCTGTTCTCCTAACCCCACGCCTCCATCCAACCTCTCTTCCTGTTCCCCCAACCCCACGTCTCCATCCAACCTCTCTTCCTGTTCTCCCAACCCCACGCCTCCATCCAACCTCTCTTCCTGTTCCCCCAACCCCACGTCTCCATCCAACCTCTCTTCCTGTTCTCCCAACCCCACGCCTCCATCCAACCTCTCTTCCTGTTCCCCCAACCCCACGCCTCCATCCAACCTCTCTTCCTGTTCCCCCAACCCCACGTCTCCATCCAACCTCTCTTCCTGTTCTCCCAACCCCACGCCTCCATCCAACCTCTCTTCCTGTTCCCCCAACCCCACGCCTCCATCCAACCTCTCTTCCTGTTCCCCCAACCCCACGTCTCCATGAAACCTCTCTTCCTGTTCCCCCAACCCCACACCTCCATCCAACCTCTCTTCCTGTTCCCCCAACCCCACGTCTCTATCCAACCTCTCTTCCTGCCCCCCCCCCCATCCACACCCATCCAACATGTCTCCATCCAACCACACATATCCTGCCCCCCATCTGAGACTGCACTTGTGAAGGTGGTAAATGACATCAGACCGAGGCTCTGCATCTTTCCTCGTGCTCCTAGACCTTAGTGTTGCTTTTGATACTATCGATCACCACATTCTTTTGGAGAGATTGGAAACCCAAATTGGTCTACACGGACAAGTTCTGGCCTGGTTTAGATCTTATCTGTCGGAAAGATATCAGTTTGTCTCTGTGAATGGTTTGTCCTCGGACAAATCAACTGTAAATTTCGGTGTTCCTCAAGGTTCCGTTTTAGGACCACTATTGTTTTCACTATATATTTTACCTCTTGGGAATGTTATTAGAAAACATAATGTTAACTTTCACTGCTACGTGGATGACACACAGCTGTACATTTCAATGAAACATGGTGAAGCCCCAAAATTGCCCTCGTTAGAAGCATGTGTTTCAGACATAAGGAAGTGGATGGCTGCAAACTTTATTATTTTAAACTCGGACACAACAGAGATGCTTGTTCTAGGTCCCAAGAAACAAAGATCTTCTGTTGAATCTGACAATTAATCTTGATGGTTGTACAGTCGTCTCAAATGAAACTGTGAAGGACCTCTGCGTTACTCTGGACCCTGATCTCTCTCTCTCTGCTTCCGGCGCCGACAGAGATGGCCGCCTCGCTTCGCGTTCCTAGGAAACTATGCAGTTTTTTGTTTTTTTACGTGTTATTTCTTACATTAGTACCCCAGGTCATCTTAGGTTTCATTACATACAGTCGAGAAGAACTACTGAATATAAGATCAGCGTCAACTCACCATCAGTACGACCAAGAATATGTTTTTCGCGACGCGGATCCTGTGTTCTGCCTTACAAACAGGACAACGGAGTGGATCCCATGCAGCGACCCAAAAAAACGACTCCGAAAAAGAGGGAAACGAGGCGGTCTTCTGGTCAGACTCCGGAGACGGGCACACCGTGCACCACTCCCTAGCATTCTTCTTGCCAATGTCCAGTCTCTTGACAACAAGGTTGATGAAATCCGAGCAAGGGTAGCATTCCAGAGGGACATCAGAGACTGTAACGTTCTTTGCTTCACGGAAACGTGGCTCACTGGAGAGACGCTATCCGAGGCGGTGCAGCCAACGGGTTTCTCCACGCATCGCGCAGACAGAAACAAACATCTTTCTGGTAAGAAGAGGGGCGGGGGCGTATGCCTTATGGCTAACGTGACATGGTGTGATGAAAGAAACATACAGGAACTCAAATCCTTCTGTTCACCTGATTTAGAATTCCTCACAATCAAATGTAGACCGCATTATCTTCCAAGAGAATTCTCTTCGATTATAATCACAGCCGTATATATCCCCCCCCAAGCAGACACATCGATGGCTCTGAATGAACTTATTTGACTCTTTGCAAACTGGAAACAATTTATCCGGATGCTGCATTCATTGTAGCTGGGGATTTTAACAAGGCTAATCTGAAAACAAGACTCCCTAAATTTTATCAGCATATCGATTGCGCAACCAGGGGTGGAAAGACCTTGGATCATTGTTACTCTAACTTCCGCGACGCATATAAGGCCCTGCCCCGCCCCCCTTTCGGAAAAGCTGACCACGACTCCATTTTGTTGATCCCTGCCTAGAGACAGAAACTAAAACAAGAGGCTCCCAAGCTGAGGTCTGTCCAACGCTGGTCCGACCAAGCTGACTCCACACTCCAAGACTGCTTCCATCACGTGGACTGGGACATGTTTCGTATTGCGTCAGACAACAACATTGACGAATACGCTGATTCGGTGTGCGAGTTCATTAGAACGTGCGTTGAAGATGTCGTTCCCATAGCAACGATTAAAACATTCCCTAACCAGAAACCGTGGATTGATGGCAGCATTCGCGTGAAACTGAAAGCGCGAACCACTGCTTTTAATCAGGGCAAGGTGTCTGGTAACATGACCGAATACAAACAGTGCAGCTATTCCCTCCGCAAGGCTATCAAACAAGCTAAGTGTCAGTACAGAGACAAAGTAGAATCTCAATTCAACGGCTCAGACACAAGAGGCATGTGGCAGGGTCTACAGTCAATCGTGGACTACAGGAAGAAATCCAGCCCAGTCACGGACCAGGATGTCCTGCTCCCAGGCAGACTAAATAACTTTTGTGCCCGCTTTGAGGACAATACAGTGCCACTGACACGGCCTGCAACGAAAACATGCGGTCTCTCCTTCACTGCAGCCGAGGTGAGTAAGACATTTAAACGTGTTAACCCTCGCAAGGCTACAGGCCCAGACGGCATCCCCAGCCGCGCCCTCAGAGCATGCGCAGACCAGCTGGCCGGTGTGTTTACGGACATATTCAATCAATCCCTATACCAGTCTGCTGTTCCCACATGCTTCAAGAGGGCCACCATTGTTCCTGTTCCCAAGAAAGCTAAGGTAACTGAGCTAAACGACTACCGCCCCGTAGCACTCACTTCCGTCATCATGAAGTGCTTTGAGAGACTAGTCAAGGACCATATCACCTCCACCCTACCTGACACCCTAGACCCACTTCAATTTGCTTACCGCCCAAATAGGTCCACAGACGATGCAATCTCAACCACACTGCACACTGCCCTAACCCATCTGGACAAGAGGAATACCTATGTGAGAATGCTGTTCATTGACTACAGCTCGGCATTCAACACCATAGTACCCTCCAAGCTCGTCATCAAGCTCGAGACCCTGGGTCTCCACCCCGCCCTGTGCAACTGGGTACTGGACTTTCTGACGGGTCGCCCCCAGGTGGTGAGGGTAGGCAACAACATCTCCTCCCCGCTGATCCTCAAAACTGGGGCCCCACAAGGGTGCGTTCTGAGCCCTCTCCTGTACTCCCTGTTCACCCACGACTGCGTGGCCACGCACGCCTCCAACTCAATCATCAAGTTTGAGCAGCAGCAGCGCCTCTTCAACCTCAGGAGGCTGAAGAAATTCGGCTTGTCACCAAAAGCACTCACAAACTTCTACAGATGCACAATCGAGAGCATCCTGTCGGGCTGTATCACCGCCTGGTACGGCAACTGCTCCGCCCTCAACCGTAAGGCTCTCCAGAGGGTAGTGAGGTCTGCACAACGCATCACCGGGGGCAAACTACCTGCCCTCCAGGACACCTACACCACCCGATGTCACAGGAAGGCCATAAAGATCATCAAGGACATCAACCACCCGAGCCACTGCCTGTTCACCCCGCTATCATCCAGAAGGCGAGGTCAGTACAGGTGCATCAAAGCTGGGACCGAGAGACTGAAAAACAGCTTCTATCTCAAGGCCATCAGACTGTTAAACAGCCACCACTAACATTGAGTGGCTGCTGCCAACACACTGACACTGACTCAACTCCAGCCACTTTAATAATGGGAATTGATGGGAAATGATGTAAATATATCACTAGCCACTTTAAACAATGCTACCTTATATAATGTTACTTACCCTACATTATTCATCTCATATGCATACGTGTATACTGTACTCTATATCATCGACTGTATCCTTATGTAATACATGTATCACTAGCCACTTTAACTATGCCACTTTGTTTACATACTCATCTCATATGTATATACTGTACTCGATACCATCTACTGTATCTTGCCTATGCTGCTCTGTACCATCACTCATTCATATATCCTTATGTACATATTCTTTATCCCCTTACACTGTGTACAAGACAGTAGTTTTGGAATTGTTAGTTAGATTACTTGTTGGTTATTACTGCATTGTCAGAACTAGAAGCACAAGCATTTCGCTACACTCGCATTAACATCTGCTAACCATGTGTATGTGACAAATAAAATTTGATTTGATTTGATTTGAAGCCTCCCTACACTGGCTTCCTGTCAAGGCAAGGGCTGATTTCAAGGTTTTACTGAACCTACAAAGCATTACATGGGCTTGCAGTTTCAACTGTTCTGCCTGAGACTATGGAACCCTGACCTGTTCACCGGACGTGCTACCTGTCTCAGACCTGCTGTTTTCAACTCTCTAGAGACAGCAGGAGTGGTAGAGATACTCTTAATGATTGGCTATGAAAAGCCAACTGACATTTACTCCTGAGGTGCTGACTTGCTGCACCCTCGACAACTACTGTGATTATTATTATTTGACCATGCTGGTCATTTATGAACATTTTAACATCTTGGCCATGTTCTGTTATAATCTCCACCCGGCACAGCCAGAAGAGGACTGGCCACCCCTCATAGCCTGGTTCCTCTCTAGGTTTCTTCCTAAGTTCTGGCCTTTCTAGGGAGTTTTTCCTAGCCACCGTGCTTCTACACCTGCATTGCTTGCTGTTTGGGGTTTTAGGCTGGGTTTCTGTACAGCACTTTGAGATATCAGCTGATGTACGAAGGGCTATATAAATACATTTGATTTGATCGACTCCCAAATATTTAAAAGTAGAGATAGAGTCCTTCATCGGGGTCTTGAGAGGCAGTAGGGCCGATTATCTTGGATTAAGCTGAATTGATCTGTGATTTTCAATGTGTTTGGGAGTGATTGAGATACATGGTCTAGATATAGTAAAATATAATCTGCGTATAATGAGATGAAGTGATCAGCAGATTTGAGGGAAATTGGTGTTATTTCTTTCGATTGAGGAATCGCCAGGTTTTCCAATGTATCACAAAAATGGCAAAGGAGAAATTGCATCGCCTTGTCTGCTGCTTCTAGTGATTTCAAACAGAGCAGATATTACCTGTTATAACTATGGCTGAGAGATTGGCATATAGTACTTTAATCATATTAATACAATTGGAGCCAATTCCCATATGTTCCAAGACAGACCAGAGATATGACCATCTAGTCTATTAAAACCTGTTTCTGCCTCGAGACATAATACAGCCAAGAAGCTGTTGGTTCTGATGAAGCATCTAAGACATGTAATAGTCGACCGAGGTTATCTGAAGAGAAACGGTTTTTAACAAACCCGCTTTGGTCCGTGTGGACCTATTTGGGTAAGTCTGGAGATGAACAGTTTAATATCGATATTTATCAAACATAGGAGGCGAGTGAGGACACGGGCATTCTTACCGTTTTTAATAAAAGCTAAATTAGTGATGTATTCACATCTTTCCCAAATAAAGAAGCAGGAGAACATTTCATTCATTCATTTGGGTTCTGATTGTAATTCCACAGTTTCAGATTCAATAGTTGCTATATCAGTTAATTGATCATTACTGCGTAGCTTGTAGGCCAGTAAACGACTGGGACGATTACCATGGAAGTAATGGTTGAGTCTAACTCCATGGATGGAACATTCTGCTCTCTGTCTAATCAATAAATTAAGTTCTGGATTGACTTTGGGAAGACTAATAGCTACCTGGTCTGAAAAGAGTGTTTGTTGACAACACTCTGACACAGTTAACAACATTTCCAACTCGGACATCTTCTTTAACTGTGATTTATTCAACCCAGACGCAGTTAGAGCTTCTGTGTCTGTTTAACACAATTGTCAGACACGATGTGTCCCACCCACCTCTGCTGTTCTTCCTCCAGCCTGATGAGGGCGCTCTCTAAGGAGTCACTGTGCTCATCCCTGATCCTCCTCTGCACAACAACACAACAGAAGAAGACAAACCCTAATTAACTGATTTTACAGATTAGATTATTGACTTGATACTGTAGTGGCCACTCTAACATTGGGGGGAAAATGATTTAAAAAATGGAAGGCAGTCGGGAGGAGGCGATATCAGGTGGAACCATGCTAGCCAATAAGAGAGCAGATATGCGTGTTTACAACAGGCACAACGGTTTCCACTAGTTACCACAGCCACAAATTCAAAATGGCTACATCATAAAAAGTCATGAAAACAAACATTTGCTTGTAGTTCTTAATTTAAGGTTAGGCGTAAGGTTAGCAGTGTGGTTAGGGTTAGGTATAAAATCAAATTTTAAGAAAATAAATAGTATAAATAGCATGGGTTTATGACTTTGTGTCTGTGGTACCTTGTGGCAACCAGGCACAACGCTGATATAAAGTGTTTTTTTCTCAAAGTTGTCAAGATGTCACAATTCCTACTTATTCCTACGTACACTCGTAACGACCAAATCATTACAAAACTTCTATTCGATCAAATAAGCCACCTCTCATCTCATCGCTTGGTGGGCGAAAAAAACAGACCGATTTTTTTTATCCGTGTCGCCTCTTCCTCTCTGCTGATATGCAGATTCAATAAACTACAGCATTGAAAAACACACTTCATCAAGAGCTTGAAAAAGAGATTCAATATCTTAATGGAGTTTGACCTGGTTAAATACAGTATTCATCAGATTTCCCTCTAACCTCACGTTTCAGGAGCTCTCTTTCTCCAGTCTTCACCTGGTATTCCAAACCCTGGCAGCGATCCCGGTATTCAACCACCTGACGACAGACCACATGATCACAGTGTAAACAAGGGAGCAACAATTATTTTCACGGCCATGTTTATTATATTATATATTATATTATATAATTCTGCTCAGATCATTGACTTGATGACTTTATGCTCTTAAAACATATTTTATTTTACCTTTATTTAACTAGGCAAGTCAGTTAAGAACAAATTCTTATTTTCAATGACTGCCTAGGAACAGTGGGTTAAACTGCCTGTTCAGGGGTAGAACGACAGATTTGTACCTTGTCAGCTCGGGGGTTTGAACTTGCAACCTTCCGGTTACTAGTCCAACGCTCTAACCACTAGGCTACCCTGCCACCCCATTGCATATACAAGTCCATTATAGCCCCACAGCGCCAACCCTTTAAACCTTGACCTTGTTCTGCAGTTTGTGGATGAGTAGAGCCTGCCGGGCCTCCCTCTCTCTGCCATCTCGCATCTTCCTTCTCAAGTCCCTGTCCGGGCGCAGAGGCACACACAGGGACGGGTCCAGGGACTGGGACAGCTAACCAGGGGATAGAGACAGAGAGTTAGTTACACTGCCGTTCAAAACGTTTGGGGTCACTTAGAAATGTCCTTCTTTTTAAAGAAAAGCACATTTCTTGTCCATTAAAATAACATCAACTTGATCAGAAATACAGTGTAGACATTGTTAATGTTATAAATGACTATTGTAGCTGGAAACGGCTGATTTTTTAAATGGAATATCTACATAGGCGTATAGAGGCCCATTATCAGCAACCATCACTCCTGTGTTCCAACACAGATGGACAACGATCCCAAGCATACTTCCAAAGTTGTGGAAACATAGCTTAAGGACAACAATGTCAAGGTATTGGAGTGGCCATCACAAAGCCCTGACCTCATTCCTGTAGAAAATTAGTGGGCATAACTGAAAACGTGTGTGTGAGCAAGGAGGCCTACAAACCTGACTCAGTTACACCAGCTCTGTCAGGAGGAATGGGACAAAATTCACCCAACTTATTGTGGGAAGCTTGTGGAAGGCTACCTGAAACGTTTGACCCAAGTTAAACAATTGAAAGGCAATGCTACCAAATACTAATTGAGTGTATGTAAACTTGTGACCCATTGGGAATGTGATGAAAGAAATAAAAGCTGAAATAAATCATTCTCTCTACTATTATTCTGACATTTCACATTCTTAAAATAAACCGGTGATCCTAACTGACCTAAGAAAGGGAATATTTACTAGGATTAAATGTCAGGAATTGTGAAAAACTGATTGCAAATGTATTTGGCTGAGGTGTATGTAAACTTTCGACTTCAACTGTATGTATTTATATATATATATATATATATATTTGTTTTACTGCTCGACTAAAGCAATCTGGGTCGACCAAAAGCATAACGACCAAACAACCAACCAGTCCACTAAATGGGGTCCGTCCTAAAAGAAAGCCTCGACAGAAGACCAGAACTCAACACATTCTCCACTCAACAGTGTTGACGTCCGGCCCCGCAAGACGAGTTCAAATGTGAGGGCCTGGGCTGGTGGGGACTCACCCTGTCTGTGAGGGCCTGGGGAGGTGGGGACTCACCCTGTCTGTGAGGGCCTGGGCTGGTGGGGACGCACCCTGTCTGTGAGGGCCTGGGCTGGTGGGGACTCACCCTGTCTGTGAGGGCCTGGGCTGGTGGGGACTCACCCTGTCTGTGAGGGCCTGGGGAGGTGGGGACTCACCCTGTCTGTGAGGGCCTGGGCTGGTGGGGACTCACCCTGTCTGTGAGGGCCTGGGCTGGTGGGGACTCACCCTGTCTGTGAGGGCCTGGGGAGGTAGGGACTCACCCTGTCTGTGAGGGCCTGGGCTGGTGGGGACTCACCCTGTCTGTGAGGGCCTGGGGAGGTGGGGACTCACCCTGTCTGTGAGGGCCTGGGCTGGTGGGGACTCACCCTGTCTGTGAGGGCCTGGGCTGGTGGGGACTAACCCTGTCTGTGAGGGCCTGGGGAGGTGGGGACTCACCCTGTCTGTGAGGGCCTGGGGAGGTGGGGACTCACCCTGTCTGTGAGGGCCTGGGGAGGTGGGGACTCACCCTGTCTGTGAGGGCCTGGGCTGGTGGGGACTCACCCTGTCTGTGAGGGCCTGGGGAGGTGGGGACTCACCCTGTCTGTGAGGGCCTGGGGAGGTGGGGACTCACCCTGTCTGTGAGGGCCTGGGGAGGTGGGGACTCACCCTGTCTGTGAGGGCCTGGGGAGGTGGGGACTCACCCTGTCTGTGAGGGCCTGGGCTGGTGGGGACTCACCCTGTCTGTGAGGGCCTGGGGAGGTGGGGACTCACCCTGTCTGTGAGGGCCTGGGCACGTGACTCCAGCTCCTCTCTCTCAGCATGACTCTCAGCCAGCTCATTCTGCAGGCGAGACACCTCCGCCCTCAGCTCCGCCCTCTCCTCCTTCCAGCCATCCAACAGCGCCGTCTCCATCCTGGTCCTTGACAGTCAACCCGCCCCAGAGACTCAGGAAGCTGGGGAGGAATTACAAGTCAAACCCCTCTCACATCACTGAGGATGTATCATGGTCCAAACACACCAACACAGTCATGAAGAAGGCAGGCGGTACCGATGCACCAAGTCTGGAACCAACAGGACCCTGAACAGCTTCTACCCCCAAGCCATGAGACTGATAAGTAGTTAGTTGAATAGTAACCAAACAGCTTCTACCCCCAGGACATGAGACTGATAAGTAGTTAGTTGAATAGTAACCAAACAGCTTCTACCCCCAGGACATGAGACTGATAAGTAGTTAGTTGAATAGTAACCAAACAGCTTCTACCCCCAGGACATGAGACTGATAAGTAGTTAGTTGAATAGTAACCAAACAGCTTCTACCCCCAAGAGACTGATAAGTAGTTAGTTGAATAGTAACATCTACCTGGACTATCTGCATTAACCCTTTCTGCCCCAACTCTGTTGACTCATCACATTCACTGCTGCTGCTGTCTATTATCTATCCTGTTGCCTAGTCACTTTATTCCTAGTTATATGTACATACCTACCTCAATTACCTCGTACCCCTGCACATTGACTCGGTACTGGTACCCTGTGTATATAGCCATGTTATCGTTACTCATTGACTCGGTACTGGTACCCTGTGTATATAGCCATGTTATCGTTACTCATTGACTCGGTACTGGTACCCTGTGTATATAGCCATGTTATCGTTACTCATTGACTCGGTACTGGTACCCTGTGTATATAGCCATGTTATCGTTACTCATTGACTCGGTACTGGTACCCTGTGTTTATAGCCATGTTATCGTTACTCATTGACTCGGTACTGGTACCCTGTGTATATAGCCATGTTATCGTTACTCATTGACTCGGTACTGGTACCCTGTGTATATAGCCATGTTATCGTTACTCATTGACTCGGTACTGGTACCCTGAGTATATAGCCATGTTATCGTTACTCATTGACTCGGTACTGGTACCCTGTGTATATAGCCATGTTATCGTTACTCATTGACTCGGTACTGGTACCCTGTGTATATAGCCATATTATCGTTACTCATTGACTCGGTACTGGTACCCTGTGTATATAGCCATGTTATCGTTACTCATTGACTCGGTACTGGTACCCTGTGTATATAGCCATGTTATCGTTACTCATTGACTCGGTACTGGTACCCTGTGTATATAGCCATGTTATCGTTACTCATTGACTCGGTACTGGTACCCTGTGTATATAGCCATATTATCGTTACTCATTGACTCGGTACTGGTACCCTGTGTATATAGCCATATTATCGTTACTCATTGACTCGGTACTGGTACCCTGTGTATATAGCCATGTTATCGTTACTCATTGACTCGGTACTGGTACCCTGTGTATATAGCCATGTTATCGTTACTCATTGACTCGGTACTGGTACCCTGTGTATATAGCCATGTTATCGTTACTCATTGACTCGGTACTGGTACCCTGAGTATATAGCCATGTTATCGTTACTCATTGACTCGGTACTGGTACCCTGTGTATATAGCCATGTTATCGTTACTCATTGACTCAGTACTGGTACCCTGTGTATATAGCCATGTTATCGTTACTCATTGACTCGGTACTGGTACCCTGTGTATATAGCCATGTTATCGTTACTCATTGACTCGGTACTGGTACCCTGTGTATATAGCCATGTTATCGTTACTCATTGACTCGGTACTGGTACCCTGTGTATATAGCCATGTTATCGTTACTCATTGACTCGGTACTGGTACCCTGTGTATATAGCCATGTTATCGTTACTCATTGACTCGGTACTGGTACCCTGTGTTTATAGCCATGTTATCGTTACTCATTGACTCGGTACTGGTACCCTGTGTATATAGCCATGTTATCGTTACTCATTGACTCGGTACTGGTACCCTGTGTATATAGCCATGTTATCGTTACTCATTGACTCGGTACTGGTACCCTGAGTATATAGCCATGTTATCGTTACTCATTGACTCGGTACTGGTACCCTGTGTATATAGCCATGTTATCGTTACTCATTGACTCGGTACTGGTACCCTGTGTATATAGCCATATTATCGTTACTCATTGACTCGGTACTGGTACCCTGTGTATATAGCCATGTTATCGTTACTCATTGACTCGGTACTGGTACCCTGTGTATATAGCCATGTTATCGTTACTCATTGACTCGGTACTGGTACCCTGTGTATATAGCCATGTTATCGTTACTCATTGACTCGGTACTGGTACCCTGTGTATATAGCCATATTATCGTTACTCATTGACTCGGTACTGGTACCCTGTGTATATAGCCATATTATCGTTACTCATTGACTCGGTACTGGTACCCTGTGTATATAGCCATGTTATCGTTACTCATTGACTCGGTACTGGTACCCTGTGTATATAGCCATGTTATCGTTACTCATTGACTCGGTACTGGTACCCTGAGTATATAGCCATGTTATCGTTACTCATTGACTCGGTACTGGTACCCTGTGTATATAGCCATGTTATCGTTACTCATTGACTCAGTACTGGTACCCTGTGTATATAGCCATGTTATCGTTACTCATTGACTCGGTACTGGTACCCTGTGTATATAGCCATGTTATCGTTACTCATTGACTCGGTATGGTACCCTGTGTATATAGCCATGTTATCGTTACTCATTGACTCGGTACTGGTACCCTGTGTATATAGCCATGTTATCGTTACTCATTGACTCGGTACTGGTACCCTGTGTATATAGCCATGTTATCGTTACTCATTGACTCGGTACTGGTACCCTGTGTATATAGCCATATTATCGTTACTCATTGACTCGGTACTGGTACCCTGTGTATATAGCCATGTTATCGTTACTCATTGACTCAGTACTGGTACCCTGTGTATATAGCCATGTTATCGTTACTCATTGACTCGGTACTGGTACCCTGTGTATATAGCCATGTTATCGTTACTCATTGACTCGGTACTGGTACCCTGTGTATATAGCCATGTTATCGTTACTCATTGACTCGGTACTGGTACCCTGTGTATATAGCCATGTTATCGTTACTCATTGACTCAGTACTGGTACCCTGTGTATATAGCCATGTTATCGTTACTCATTGACTCAGTACTGGTACCCTGTGTATATAGCCATGTTATCGTTACTCATTGACTCGGTACTGGTACCCTGTGTATATAGCCATGTTATCGTTACTCATTGTTGAAGTTAGCATTCCACTGTTAGTCTACACCTGTTGTTTACCAAGGACCCATCAGTCAGCATTCCACTGTTAGTCTACACCTGTTGTTTACCAAGGACCCATCAGTCAGCATTCCACTGTTAGTCTACACCTGTTGTTTACCAAGGACCCATCAGTCAGCATTCCACTGTTAGTCTACACCTGTTGTTTACCAAGGACCCATCAGTCAGCATTCCACTGTTAGTCTACACCTGTTGTTTACCAAGGACCCATCAGTCAGCATTCCACTGTTAGTCTACACCTGTTGTTTACCAAGCATTTCACTGTTAGTCTACACCTGTTGTTTACCAAGCATTTCACTGTTAGTCCACACCTGTTGTTTACCAAGGACCCATCAGTCAGCATTCCACTGTTAGTCTACACCTGTTGTTTACCAAGCATTTCACTGTTAGTCCACACCTGTTGTTTACCAAGCATGTGACAAATAACATGTGATTTCATTTAGGGCTGGGCGGTATACCGTATTTTATGATATACCGGTATTGATGCACGGACCGGTTTTTATTTCACCATCTATAACGGTATTTGAGTGTTTGGTTAAATGGGATACCCCGTGTGTAATGTCCATTTTAGTTTTTGTTTACTCCGCTACTTGAGTCATCTCTCCCTCCCCATGCCTTGAGTCATCTCTCCCTCCCCATGCCTCTTTCCACACCCCCGCCCGTCACTCAAGGAGTCATATCTCACACCCTCCCCATGCCTCTTTCCACACCCCTGCCCATCACTCAAGGAGTCATCTCTCTCTCTCTCTCTCCCTCCCCATGCCTCTTTCCACACCCCCGCCCGTCACTCAAGGAGTTCTCTCTCTCTCTCTCTCTCGCTCTCTCTCGCTCTCTCTCCCTCTCTCTCCCTCTCTCTGTCTCTCTCTGTCTCTCTCGCTCTCTCTCGCTCTCTCTCTGTCTCTCTATAGGATATATATATATATATATATATATATATATATATATATATATATATATATATATATATATACACCCCCGCCCGTCACTCAAGGAGCACACTTCAGTCTGCATGGTCAACACAACACAGAGAGAGACTTGTATTCAGTCTGCATGGTCAATGCAGCACATGCAACAACGATGCTGTTTTCACTTTGCTTCTTAATATAAATCCACCTGTGTTCTATAGTGACACTATTAGTTTGTGTTTCCTACATCAGCAAACAGCTAGTTTGTCTTTTCTTAGCAAGTTGGACCTAAATCATGTTAGCCACTAATGCTAATCGCTAGCCAGCTAATACATTTTTTTTTAAATTTTTTTATTTTAATTAGGCAAGTCAGTTAAGAACAAATTCTTATTTTCAATGACGGCCTGGGAACAGTGGGTTAACTGCCTGTTCAGGGGCAGAACGACAGATTTGTACCTTATCAGCTTGGTGATTCAATCTGCAACCTTTGGTTACTGGCCCAACACTAACCACTAGGCTACCTGCTGGTTACTGGCCCAACACTAACCACTAGGCTACCTGCTGGTTACTGGCCCAACACTAACCACTAGGCTACCTACTGGTTACTGGCCCAACACTAACCACTAGGCTACCCTGAGTAAGAGAAAACATAATTAGCTATACAGTGCCTTTGGAAAGTATACAGACCCCTTGTCTTTTTACACATTTTGTTACGTTATAGACTTATCCTAAAATGGATTTTTGAAATAAACACAATACCCCATAATGACAAAGCCGAAAACAGGTTTATAGACATTTTTGCAAATGTATTAAAAATAAAAAACAGAAATACCTTATTTACATAAGTATTCAGATCCTTTGCTATGAGACTCAAAATTGAGCTCAGGTGCATCCTGTTTCCATTGATCATCCTTGAGATGTTTCTACAACTTGATTGGAGTCCACTTGAGGTAAGTTCTATTGATTGGACATGATTTGGAAAGGCACACACCTGTCTATATAAGGTCCCACAGTTGACAGCGCATGTCAGAGCAAAAACCAAGCCATGAGGTTGAAGGCATTGTCCGTAGAGCTCAGAGACAGGATTGTGTCAGTGGCCTCCATCATTCTTAAATGGAAGAAGTTTGGAACCACCAACAGTCTTCCTAAAGCTGGCCACCAGTCCAAACTGAGCAATCGGGGGAGAAGGGCCTTGGACAGGAAGGTGACCAAGAACACAAGAGTTCCTCTGTGGAGATGGGAGAACCTTCTAGAAGGACAACCATCTCTGCAGCACTCCACCAATCAGGCCTTTATAGTAGAGTGGCCAGACAGAAGCCACTCCTCAGTAAAAGGCACATGACAGCCTGCTTGAAGTTTGCCAAAAGGCACCTAAAGGACTCTCAGACCATGAGAAACAAAATTCTCTGGTCTGATGAAACCAAGATTGAACTCTTTGGCCTGAATGCCAAGTGTCACATCTGGAGGACACCTGGCACCATCCCTATTGTGAAGCATGGTGGTGGCAGCATCATGCGGTGGGGATGTTTTTCAGCGGCAGAGACTGGGAGACTAGTCAGGATCAAGGCAAAGATGAACAGAGCAAAGTACTGAGAGATCGTTAATGAAAACCTGATCCAGAGCGCTCAGGACCTCAGATTGGGGGCGAAGGTTCAACTTCCAACAGGACAACAACCCTAAGAACACAGCCAAGAAAACACAGGAGTGGCTTCGGGACAAGTCTCTGAATGCCCTTGAGTGGCCCAGCCAGAGCCCAGACTTGAACCTGATCGAACATCTCTGGAGATACATGAAAATAGCTGTGCAGCGACGCTCCCCATCCAACCTGACAGAGCTTGAGAGGATCTGCAGAGAAGAATGGGAGAAACCAAGCTTGTAGCATCAAACTCAAGAAGACTGGAGGCTGTAATCACTGCCAAAGGTGCTTCAACAAAGTACTGAGTAAAGGGTCTGAATACTTATGTTAATGTGATTTTTTTTGTTGTAATAAATTAGCAAAAATCTCTAATAACCTGTTGTGGGGTAGTGTGTGTAGATTGTGGGAAAAAACGATTTAATCAATTTTAGAATAAGGCCGTAACCTATTAAAATGTGGGAAAAGTCGAGGGGTCTGAATACCTTCCAAAGGGACTGATAATACCAGTGATGTTGTAAACCTAAATCAAAGAGGAACACGCTAAGCAAGAATATGTTAACTTCATGAAGTAGCTAAGTGAAAACATTCAATGTAGCAAAAAAAATTATAGGGTCCCCTAGGAAACACTTGTAAACACTGTGGTTCCTACCCTGTGACAATAACTCCTCCCTGGCATTTTCATTTGTTGTCATGTCAAATTGTATTCGAAGTGCCCACTTGTAACTATAGAATTAAAATAATCATTATTTTCCACGATTCCAACAGTTCACCCAAGTGTTTTGCTCTAAATCACAAGTCAAATTGCAATTCCAACATGTGTTTAAAAATAAGGCCTAGATTGTTTGTCCATATCGTCCAGCCCTACGTGGCAGTATGGAAATGATCTCACATGAGTGCAGGAAATGCAGAAATTGATTTAAATGCTGAAAATAATTTTGGGTTAAAGTTTAATTGAACAGTATATAACACTCAGAATGTACAGTCAGTATGTGTTGCCACCCTAGGGTCACGCACTACTCATAAAGAACATTTTTTAAACGTTTATTATTCTAAAACATAAAATACTGTATAACCGTCTAATAAAAAAACAGACAATATGATATGTTGTCCATATCGTCCAGACCTAATTTGATTTGAAGTGCGTCAGGGTAGATCATGTTGACAGTGAGTAAAACTCCAATACATTGTGAGCCTCCTTTATTCAGCAGTTCATAATGTTATAGATAAGTTCATGTTAGAGATATCAGTTCAGCAGAAAATGAATTCGTAAGCAGAACCACAACGATAAAAGGCGAAACATTGAAGCAGGCAGAGCCCCATAGACCCAGAGTTGGTTAGTAGCGAAGATACAGTAGATGGCTAGCTTTAAAAACTCAACCATGGCCCACGTTTTTATGACCTTTATTTAACTATGCAAGTCAGTTATTTAAGAACAAACTATTATTTACAATGACGGCCTGCCCCATCCAAACCCGGCGGCGCAACGGGACTCCCAATCACGGCCGGATGTGATGCAGCCAGGATTCGAACCAGGGACTGCAGTGACGCCTCTTGCACTGAGATGCAGTGAGACCGCTTCGCCAAGATCAGTAGCTTGTAGCATAGCAAGGTAGTTCTGACATTGGAGAGATGAGCTCTCATAATCAGCTTGCAAAGCAACGTTAACGTTAGTTGGCTATCTAGCTAGTTTACAGTCAGATGAATCATACTCTAAACTAGTTAGCTAACAATCAAGATAGCAAGTAGACAGCTCTCCTACCTTTAAAAGCAGATCCTTCGAAACATACTGTGAATGTAAACAAACTCTTTCTGTAACAAATGAAACATATGCATGAAATTTATTCAACTCCTTTTGATGATCCTAAACACTTCCTCACAACAGGATTCAAAACAGTAAACTTTACCTCTTAACATAAAAACAGAGGAACCATGCAGACGCTGCTATGTAAAAAGAGAATCCCTTCATGCGCAGACAGCGCCACCGTGTGGCCGGAGGAGTAGTCTCCTCTAGTTTAGTGGATGGTGAGCGTGTCCAGCAGGTGCCACAGTTCTACCACAGAGTTGACTGTTTTTGGTTCTACCACAGAGTTGACTGTTTTTGGTTCTACCACAGAGTTGACTGTTTTTGGTTCTACCACAGAGTTGACTGTTTTTGGTTCTACCACAGAGTTGTAGAATGTTCCCAGGTGAAATTTTCCTTATTGAAAAAGATTGCAGTCAGAGTGCAGTATACCTGCAGATATAGAGTGCAGCATAACTGCAGATATAGAGTGCAGTATAACTGCAGATATAGAGTGCAGTATAACTCCAGATATAGAGTGCAGTATAACTGCAGATATAGAGTGCAGCATAACTGCAGATATAGAGTGCAGTATAACTGCAGATATAGAGTGCAGTATACCTGCAGATATAGAGTGCAGTATACCTGCAGATATAGAGTGCAGTATAACTGCAGATATAGAGTGCAGTATAACTGCAGATATAGAGTGCAGTATAACTGCAGTATGCGGAAAATACTGCATCCAAAATAAAAAATGTTTTTACTGCAGTAATGTTGCAGTAAAACTGCAGTTATAATGCAATTACTACGTCCAAAATACCAGTCAACTGCAGTTATAATGCAATTACTACGTCCAAAATACCAGTCAACTGCAGTTATAATGCAATTACTACGTCCAAAATACCAGTCAACTGCAGTTATAATGCAATTACTACGTCCAAAATACCAGTCAACTGCAGTTATAATGCAATTACTACGTCCAAAATACCAGTCAACTGCAGTTATAATGCAATTACTACGTCCAAAATACCAGTCAACTGCAGTTATAATGCAATTACTACGTCCAAAATACCAGTCAACTGCAGTTATAATGCAATTACTACGTCCAAAATACCAGTCAACTGCAGTTATAATGCAATTACTACGTCCAAAATACCAGTCAACTGCAGTTATAATGCAATTACTACGTCCAAAATACCAGTCAACTGCAGTTATAATGCAATTACTACGTCCAAAATACCAGTCAACTGCAGTTATAATGCAATTACTACGTCCAAAATACCAGTCAACTGCAGTTATAATGCAATTACTACGTCCAAAATACCTGTCAACTGCAGTTACTGCACATTTACACATTTAGTGTTCCATTCCCCACCAAATATGGCAAGTGGAGCTAGCTGCTTCCTGAACTGGTCTCTGAGTAGTGGGCGTGTTGGAAGGAGTGGGTGTGTCGGAAAGAGTGGGTGTGTCTAATGCAGTGGGCGTGTTGGAAGGAATGGGCGTGTTGGAAGGAGTGGGCGTGTTGGAAGGAGTGGGTGTGTCTAAGGCAGTGGGTGTGTTGGAAAGAGTGGGTGTGTTGGAAGGAGTGGGCGTGTTGGAGGGAGTGGGCATGTTGGAAGGAGTGGGCGTGTCTAAATAACTGGGTGTGGCTAAATCGGTGGGTGTGTCTAAAGCAGTGGGCGTGTTGGAAGGAGTGGGCGTGTCTAAAGCAGTGGGCGTGTCTAAAGCAGTGGGCGTGTATAAAGCAGTGGGTGAGCCTAAAGCAGTGGGCGTATATAAAGCAGTGGGTGTGTCTAAAGCAGAGGGCGTGTCTAAAGCAGCAGTGGGTGTATCTAAAACAGTGGGTGTGTCTAAATCAGTGGGCATGTCTAAAGCAGTGGGTGTGTCTAAAGCTCACCGCTATAGGTTAGACACTCTCGTATTGAATGGTGTTGTGTATGACATTAAAGGTGTCCCCATTGGTCAATTCCAGACCGTTCTTTACCTGATGTTACGGATAATTCTGACATGACGCGTTGCTTTGGAGCTAATATTTGAACGATCAATAGATAGACAGAATAACAGTATATATAGGTAATAACACAGAAATCAGACATAAGTCTGAAAGTGCTTAAGTCCATCAGAATCATCAGAAAGATTAGTGGTTTGGTTTATCAATTACACATCCTTCAAAAGAAATGTGCAAGACTAGTCACCTCTGACTACAATTGGCTCCATCTGCCCCTCTATTTAAGAAACTCAATATCAAGTTAAACTACAACATGAATATCCTCCAATGACCCACCTTCATTTACAAATTCACATGCATTACATTTACTATATGTGGACATCCCTTCAAATTAGTGGGTTCTAGTTCAGCCACACCTGTTGCTGACAGGTGTATGAAATCAAACACACAACTATGCAATCTCCATAGACAAACACTGTGTCTAACCTCAGGAACTATTGAAGTGAGAACAGGTAAATGAAACTGCTAGGTGACTTGGCTGTGTCTAACCTCTACACTAAGTTCACTGGAAAGATTTGTTCCAACTGCACATAGCTTCTCTCCGTAGAGAATGAGTTTCTACCTACTCGGGGGTCGTATTGAAGTGAATGAGTTTCTACCTACTCAGGGGGTCGTATTGAAGTGAATGAGTTTCTACCTACTCAGGGGGTCGTATTGAAGTGAATGAGTTTCTACCTACTCAGGGGGTCATATTGAAGTGAATGAGTTTCTACCTACTCAGGGGGTCATATTGAAGTGAATGAGTTTCTACCTACTCAGGGGGTCATATTGAAGTGAATGAGTTTCTACCTACTCAGGGGGTCGTATTGCATTTGACGATGTAACAAGTAAAATCAAGAGAATTCCTGCAGGTATTGAAACAGTGTAGCGTTTCACTGTCCACGGTCATTGAAAAGCTGATTATTTTTGTTTAATGACTAATAGCCAAGCTTCCTTTAATTTATGGCTATGACTTACTGTCATTTCTAGACAGGCTTTAATGGTAGGCTGTTATGGTAAATAAGAATGGGTTCTTAACGGACTTGCCTAGTTAAATACAGCCTCCAGAAAATGCTGAAGAATAAACAAACAGCTGACAGCACCCCTTGCTGGAAGTACTGTAGCTTCACAAACACGGCTTGACTCGCTCTGTGTGAAGTGAATGACCAAACAGTTAATTACCATCCATGTACTTTTTCCTATTTGATAAGATGTGCGGTTTGAAATTTCCTAAAGTGGCCTAGGAAGACAGCAAGTCTTTCAGCCCCTCATACAGCAGCCAAAAGGAAAAAAACAAGGTAGCTGAGTACCAAACTATATTTATTGTATACAGTAGTAAAAGACAATGTACAAATCATTAGAGCAACATAAGGACTAGTGGACCCGTGCTGCCTATTCAAGTCCACCACAACAGTCTGAAGGCAGGTGGGAAGATTCATCAAGTCTGATTAGAAACAAAAAGGTCAAAGGTTGTTGAAGTCATGGTGGATTCCCTTTTATTTTGTCACAAAATATTGATTGAGGGATGGGCTAAAACCAGGAGCTCAACTACTTCCCTTAAATATGTGTGGAAGGGGTGAGGGGGTAGAAACCAAACAGACATGTGAAAGGTAAGTTGCATTCTTTCAAGCGATGTTGAAAATAGACCTGAAACTCTTTTCCATCATAGACGTTTCTGTTCACTTTAGTAAAGCCTTTGTTCCAGAGACAAAGCAATTCAATCTAATGGCACCAGCAGTAGAGCACCCCATTCACCAATATTCCTTCAACACATTGTACAGGTTTAAAATTACAAGTGATCACTTGGACTGTATATTTTGCAAAATGTACTTAAAAACAGCAGACAAAAATAAAAAATATAATTTTGCATATTATGAGACCTGTTCAACACTAAGTCCCTCAACCTATGGTAGATTTAATATGTGTCCCAAATGGCACCCTATAGTGCACTACTTTGTTTAGTGTAGAGCACTATAAGAGGAATAGAGAGCCAGTTGGGACAAAGCCTGAATGAGTTGAACCCCCCACATCCCCATTGTCCCGTGTGTGAAACAAACACATTCTCCTCCAAAACAAGCAGTTTATAGTCCATCCTCAATATGAATATAAACAAGACATTTGTGGATTGGTGGCATGAAATCCAGCTCGAAAAGAATAAGACCATGGCTACGAGCAGATCAATCACACAAAAAAAAGCAGGACCATTATTTAATTTTTAAAAAAGTTGCTGCTCATCAACTGTGTTTCTGTCCTCAGAGGGGGAGGCGCCTCAGAGGGTCCATACACCTTTAAGAGAAGCCTCTGAGAGGAAGGAGCCTCCTCCAGTCTGTTGTTGAAATACATCAATAGTATCCTCATCTTCCATCTCAAGCTGCCAACACAAATACATAGAATGGTCAGTGGACTTGTAACTCCATCTGTACATGTTATAACTTCTTCTGTATCTTTTGCATTATAGAGGACTACACCGAAAGTGAGTGTCACCTACCTGTGCAGGTGTGTCGGTCTCGTTGATTGGCTGTCCGTCAAACCTAAACCGTATCTGTCTAATTGACAAACCCTGAAATAAAAGATGAGGGGAGAGAAAACACTCAGGCTCATCTAGCAAGTTACTGTGGTCAGGAGTTGCCCTGTAAGGTTGTACAATCAGCCTCAAAGCTTAACATTGTCTTATACGAGCAGAAAAGTACAGATGAATGTAAACTTTAAGGACAGCCTCACCTGTCTTTCGCAGTACGCCTTCATCAGCTTGCTGAGCGGAGTGTGCCTTTTAATTTTGAACTGGACTACTGACCCATCTTGACCTGCAACCTTAAGGTTGATGTGGTCGTTTTCAGTCTTCACTCCTTCCTGAAAAAACAGTGGGGAACAGGTGCATTTCAGAGACAATAGCTACATTGTTTATATCCAATCAAAATCACATTTTATTGGTGATATAACACATGGTTAGCAGATGTTAATGCGAGTGTAGGGAAATGCTTGTGCTTCTAGTTCCGACAGTGCAGTAATATCTAACAATTTCACAACTACCTAATACACACAAATCTGAAGGGGTGAATGAGAATATGTACATATAAGTATGGATAAGCGATGGACCGAGCGGAATAGGCAAGATGCAGTAGATGGTATAAAACACTGTATATACAGGTGATATGAGTAATGTAAGATATGTAAACATTATTAGAGTGACATTTAAAATGAACCGTGATTGGGTCTCAATGTGGGCAGCAGCCTCTCAATGTTAGTGATGGCTGTTTAACAGTCTGATGGCCTTGAGATAGAAGCCGGGCCCAATTTCTGGGCCCAGCTTAAAAGCTACAGTCTAACAGTTAATGTTATGCATTAGATGGAGCAAACTTTTTGGCTAAAATTAAAGCATCTCGACGGGCATTGTAACATGAAGATGTTAGCTAACTAGTCACGGCAACTCCATCTAATAAAACTAAGTTAGCTACCACACTGCTAACGGTTGTATTTTAATGTACCTTCATTTTAGCAGAGTCCCATTGGGACAAAGTGTCTCTTTTGTAAGGGAGCCCTGCATCGCAAAATTACACAACATTGTCACAAAAAACGGCAGTGTAGGACGAGCATAACAGCACTGGTAGGTTGACGAGTTCAGTCTGGCGGTGAGTTAATATCTCGGTGTCAAACATTTGTGTTTAGCCTTTGTAGCTAGCAATAGCTTAGCTAGTTAGCTCTAACAACAAGAGCCATGCTAACTAGATGGCTAACTGGCCAGTTATCAGTGGGGCGGCAGCTCCAGCTAACTAGAAGGCTAACTGGCCAACCATCAGTAGGGTGGCAGCTCCATCTAACGTTAGTATGCTAGCTCTAACAGCAAGAGCCATGCTAACCTAGATGGATAACTGGCGGCAGCTCCAGCTAACTAGATGGCTAACTGGTCAGCCATCAGTGGGGCGGCAGCGCCAGCTAACGTTAGCATGCTAGCTAGTTAGCTCATAAAGCTCATAAAGAGTGATAACGCCGTTGGTCTCTACTCCAACGGGCGCAGAAGTCACAATGGCGCTGTTTCACTGAAAACCATCACTTTACAAAAACAGGAATAGATAAATAGTACACTACATCTATCAGATAACTGTCTAGTTAGCCCACATTTTCTACACGCAAAACGTTACAAAATGTCCACAAATCAAACAACCTTTGTTTTCTCTTTTTACCCGCTCAAATCGGAATCTGGCAACCTACCGTTATCACTAACATATTAGTACGCTCGACAAGGAAATACGGAACATATTCAATCACACAGAACATTTCTTACCTTTGGCTTTTCTTCAGACATTGTGTAGCTAGTTAATGCTCTGATATGTACTAATTTACAGATTGCTAAATGTTTGCGCTTATTTTTCAACTCTCTCCGTCTTCTGTTTGTCGACCAGGAGCGCGCATAGGTGTTTTAAACTCTAATTGGCTCACTGGGTCACGTGTCTATATTTTTTCTCGTGACCGTGCTCACACGAGCGCGCAAATCGTTTTAAATGCGCGCTCCCGTGAATTAAAAGCTCAATTCGACAGCTTATTCTATCACCTGGATAAATCAATGTATGAAGTGTGTAAAGATACGTTCGTTAATCAATGAAGCCTCTCGAAGATGTTTGAGCCATGGCAATCATAGACTAATGTACACTGAACAAAAATATAAACGCAACATCAAATCACATGTTTATAAAGGCCTTTTTACATCAGCTGATGTCACAAAGTGCTTATACACAAACCCAGACTAAAACCACAAAGCATGGCTAGTAGTTAACCAGAACAACACTTATTAAAGAGACTGGATCGCATTCAAGTAGGCAAGAAACAGTAGACATTTTTTGAAACGGAGTGTTGAAATGTAGTGCTGTGCTGTACATTCTACCTGAATGTGTACAATTTTAATATTTGCTGGCAGTCATTTAAAAAACGTTTTCTGACATTTGTGCCATCTTAACACAACCCTGGTGTTCTTCTCTCAGTAACTCTTTTGTCTTGCACCCAAATGAAAATATCTTTCAGTAAAACATTGATTGATTATTAAAACACTGCAAAGAAAAAACCCTCCACAATTTTTCAGAATGAATATATATGGACAGTTCCAGGCAAGAAATCATCAAATCACTAAATCAAATTGAGTTTCCAAATAAGTAAGCAGCATACTGGGGCGGCAGGGTAACCGAGCTCCTTAGGGTTGTGTTCCTAGTTGAGCTGCTTAGGGCTGTGTTCCTAGTCAAGCTCCTTAGGGCTGTGTTCCTGACCGAGCTCCTTAGGGTTGTGTTCCTAGTTGAGCTGCTTAGGGCTGTGTTCCTAGTCAAGCTCCTTAGGGCTGTGTTCCTAACCGAGCTCCTTAGGGCTGTGTTCCTAGTCGAGCTCCTTAGGGCTGTGTTCCTAACCGAGCTCCTTAGGGCTGTGTTCCTAGTTGAGCTCCTTAGGGCTGTGTTCCTAACCAAGCTCCTTAGGGCTGTGTTCCTAACCGAGCTCCTTAGGGTTGTGTTCCTAACCGAGCTCCTTAGGGCTGTGTTCCTAACCGAGCTCCTTAGGGCTGTGTTCCTAGTCGAGCTCCTTAGGGCTGTGTTCCTAACCGAGCTCCTTAGGGCTGTGTTCCTAGTCGAGCTCCTTAGGGCTGTGTTCCTAACCGAGCTCCTTAGGGCTGTGTTCCTAACCGAGCTCCTTAGGGCTGTGTTCCTAGTCGAGCTCCTTAGGGCTGTGTTCCTAACCGAGCTCCTTTGGGCTGTGTTCCTAACCGAGCTCCTTAGGGCTGTGTTCCTTCCTAATTTGATCATATTACTCCAGTGCTAGCCTCTCTACACTGGCTTCCTGTCAAAGCAAGGGCAGATTTCAAGGTTTTACTGCTAACCTACAAAGCATTACATGGGCTTGCTCCTACCTATCTCTCTGATTTGGTCCTGCCGTACATACCTACACGTACGCTACGGTCACAAGACGCAGGCCTCCTAATTGTCCCTAGAATTTTTAAGCAAACAGCTGGAGGCAGGGCTTTCTCCTATAGAGCTCCATTTTTATGGAACGGTCTGCCTACCCATGTCAGAGACGCAAACTCGGTCTCAACCTTTAAGTCTCTACTGAAGACTCATCTCTTCAGTGGGTCATATGATTGAGTGTAGTCTGGCCCAGGAGTGGGAGGGTGAACGGAAAGGCTCTGGAGCAACGAACCGCCCTTGCTGTCTCTGCCTGGCCGGTTCCCCTCTTTCCACTGGGATTCTCTGCCTCTAACCCTATTCAGGGGCTGAGTCACTGGCTTTACTGGGGCTCTCTCATGCCGTCCCTGGAGGGGGTGCGTCACCTGAGTGGGCTGAGTCACTGATGTGGTCATCCTGTCTGGGTTGGCGCCCCCCCCCCCCCCCCCCCCTTGGGTTGTGCCGTGGCGGAGGTCTTTGTGGGCTATACTCAGCCTTGTCTCAGGATGGTAAGTTGGTGATTGAAGATATCCCTCTAGTGTTGTGGGGGCTGTGCTTTGGCAAAGTGGGTGGGGTTATATCCTTCCTGTTTGGCCCTGTCCGGGGGTGTCCTCGGATGGGGCCACAGTGTCTCCTGACCCCTCCTGTCTCAGCCTCCAGTATTTATGCTGCAGTAGTTTATGTGTCGGGGGGCTAGGGTCAGTTTGTTATATCTGGAGTACTTCTCCTGTCCTATTCGGTGTCCTGTGTGAATCTAAGTGTGCATTCTCTAATTCTCTCCTTCTCTCTTTCTCTCTCTCGGAGGACCTGAGCCCTAGGACCATGCCCCAGGACTACCTGACATGATGACTCCTTGCTGTCCCCAGTCCACCTGGCTGTGCTGCTGCTCCAGTTTCAACTGTTCTGCCTTATTATTATTCAACCATGCTGGTCATTTATGAACATTTGAACATCTTGGCCATGTTCTGTTATAATCTCCACCCGGCACAGCCAGAAGAGGACTGGCCACCCCACATAGCCTGGTTCCTCTCTAGGTTTCTTCCTAAGTTTTGGCCTTTCTAGGGAGTTTTTCCTAGCCACCGTGCTTCTACACCTGCATTGCTTGCTGTTTGGGGTTTTAGGCTGGGTTTATGTACAGCACTTTGAGATATCAGCTGATGTACGAAGGGCTATATAAATAAATTTGATTTGATTTGATTTGATTCCTAACCGAGCTCCTTAGGGCTGTGTTCCTAACCGAGCTCCTTAGGGCTGTGTTCCTAGTCGAGCTCCTTAGGGCTGTGTTCCTAACCGAGCTCCTTTGGGCTGTGTTCCTAGTCGAGCTCCTTAGGGCTGTGTTCCTAACCGAGCTCCTTAGGGCTGTGTTCCTAACCGAGCTCCTTAGGGCTGTGTTCCTAACCGAGCTCCTTAGGGCTGTGTTCCTAACCGAGCTCCTTAGGGCTGTGTTCCTAACCGAGCTCCTTAGGGCTGTGTTCCTAACCGAGCTCCATAGGGCTGTGTTCCTAACCGAGCTCCTTAGGGCTGTGTTCCTAGTCGAGCTCCTTAGGGCTGTGTTCCTAGTCGAGCTCCTTAGGGCTGTGTTCCTAGTCGAGCTCCTTAGGGCTGTGTTCCTAACCGAGCTCCTTTGGGCTGTGTTCCTAACTGAGCTCCTTAGGGTTGTGTTCCTAGTCGAGCTCCTTAGGGCTGTGTTCCTAACCGAGCTCCTTAGGGCTGTGTTCCTAGTCGAGCTCCTTAGGGCTGTGTTCCTAACCGAGCTCCTTAGGGCTGTGTTCCTAACCGAGCTCCTTAGGGCTGTGTTCCTAGTCGAGCTCCTTAGGGCTGTGTTCCTAACCGAGCTCCTTAGGGTTGTGTTCCTAGTCGAGCTCCTTAGGGCTGTGTTCCTAACCGAGCTCCTTAGGGCTGTGTTCCTAACAAAGCTCCTTAGGGCTGTGTTCCTAACCGAGCTCCTTTGGGCTGTGTTCCTAACCGAGCTCCTTAGGGCTGTGTTCCTAACCGAGCTCCTTAGGGCTGTGTTCCTAACCGAGCTCCTTAGGGCTGTGTTCCTAGTCGAGCTCCTTAGGGCTGTGTTCCTAACCGAGCTCCTTAGGGCTGTGTTCCTAACCGAGCTCCTTAGGGCTGTGTTCCTAGTCGAGCTCCTTAGGGCTGTGTTCCTAACCGAGCTCCTTAGGGTTGTGTTCCTAGTCGAGCTCCTTAGGGCTGTGTTCCTAACCGAGCTCCTTAGGGCTGTGTTCCTAACCAAGCTCCTTAGGGCTTTGTTTCTAAACGAGCTCCTTACGGCTGTGTTCCTAACCGAGCTCCTTAGGGCTGTGTTCCTGGTCGAGCTCCTTAGGGCTGTGTTCCTAACCAAGCTCCTTTGGGCTGTGTTCCTAGTCGAGCTCCTTAGGGCTGTGTTCCTAACCGAGCTCCTTAGGGCTGTGTTCCTAACCGAGCTCCTTAGGGCTGTGTTCCTAACCGAGCTCCTTAGGGCTGTGTTCCTAACCGAGCTCCTTAGGGCTGTGTTCCTAGTCGAGCTCCTTAGGGCTGTGTTCCTAACCGAGCTCCTTTGGGCTGTGTTCCTAACCGAGCTCCTTAGGGCTGTGTTCCTAACCGAGCTCCTTAGGGCTGTGTTCCTAACCGAGCTCCTTAGGGCTGTGTTCCTAGTCGAGCTCCTTAGGGCTGTGTTCCTAACCAAGCTCCTTTGGGCTGTGTTCCTAGTCGAGCTCCTTAGGGCTGTGTTCCTAACCGAGCTCCTTAGGGCTGTGTTCCTAACCGAGCTCCTTAAGGCTGTGTTCCTAGTCGAGCTCCTTAGGGCTGTGTTCCTAACCGAGCTCCTTAGGGCTGTGTTCCTAACCGAGCTCCTTAGGGCTGTGTTCCTAACCGAGCTCCTTAGGGCTGTGTTCCTAGTCGAGCTCCTTAGGGCTGTGTTCCTAGTCGAGCTCCTTAGGGCTGTGTTCCTAGTCGAGCTCCTTAGGGCTGTGTTCCTAACCGAGCTCCTTTGGGCTGTGTTCCTAACCGAGCTCCTTAGGGCTGTGTTCCTAACCGAGCTCCTTAGGGCTGTGTTCCTAGTCGAGCTCCTTAGGGCTGTGTTCCTAACCGAGCTCCTTAGGGCTGTGTTCCTAACCGAGCTCCTTAGGGCTGTGTTCCTAGTCGAGCTCCTTAGGGCTGTGTTCCTAACCGAGCTCCTTAGGGTTGTGTTCCTAGTCGAGCTCCTTAGGGCTGTGTTCCTAACCGAGCTCCTTAGGGCTGTGTTCCTAACCGAGCTCCTTAGGGCTGTGTTCCTAACCAAGCTCCTTAGGGCTGTGTTCCTAGTTGAGCTCCTTAGGGCTGTGTTCCTAACCGAGCTCCTTAGGGTTGTGTTCCTAGTCGAGCTCCTTAGGGCTGTTTTCCTAACCGAGCTCCTTAGGGCTGTGTTCCTAACCGAGCTCCTTAGGGCTGTGTTCCTAACCGAGCTCCTTAGGGCTGTGTTCCTAACCGAGCTCCTTAGGGCTGTGTTCCTAACCGAGCTCCTTAGGGCTGTGTTCCTAACCGAGCTCCTTAGGGCTGTGTTCCTAACCGAGCTCCTTAGGGCTGTGTTCCTAACCGAGCTCCTTAGGGCTGTGTTCCTAGTCGAGCTCCTTAGGGCTGTGTTCCTAACCAAGCTCCTTTGGGCTGTGTTCCTAGTCGAGCTCCTTAGGGCTGTGTTCCTAACCGAGCTCCTTAGGGCTGTGTTCCTAACCGAGCTCCTTAGGGCTGTGTTCCTAGTCGAGCTCCTTAGGGCTGTGTTCCTAACCGAGCTCCTTAGGGCTGTGTTCCTAACCGAGCTCCTTAGGGCTGTGTTCCTAACCGAGCTCCTTAGGGCTGTGTTCCTAGTCGAGCTCCTTAGGGCTGTGTTCCTAGTCGAGCTCCTTAGGGCTGTGTTCCTAGTCGAGCTCCTTAGGGCTGTGTTCCTAACCGAGCTCCTTTGGGCTGTGTTCCTAACCGAGCTCCTTAGGGCTGTGTTCCTAACCGAGCTCCTTAGGGCTGTGTTCCTAGTCGAGCTCCTTAGGGCTGTGTTCCTAACCGAGCTCCTTAGGGCTGTGTTCCTAACCGAGCTCCTTAGGGCTGTGTTCCTAGTCGAGCTCCTTAGGGCTGTGTTCCTAACCGAGCTCCTTAGGGTTGTGTTCCTAGTCGAGCTCCTTAGGGCTGTGTTCCTAACCGAGCTCCTTAGGGCTGTGTTCCTAACCGAGCTCCTTAGGGCTGTGTTCCTAACCAAGCTCCTTAGGGCTGTGTTCCTAGTTGAGCTCCTTAGGGCTGTGTTCCTAACCGAGCTCCTTAGGGTTGTGTTCCTAGTCGAGCTCCTTAGGGCTGTTTTCCTAACCGAGCTCCTTAGGGCTGTGTTCCTAACCGAGCTCCTTAGGGCTGTGTTCCTAACCGAGCTCCTTAGGGCTGTGTTCCTAACCGAGCTCCTTAGGGCTGTGTTCCTAACCAAGCTCCTTAGGGCTGTGTTCCTAACCGAGCTCCTTAGGGCTGTGTTCCTAGTCGAGCTCCTTAGGGCTGTGTTCCTAGTCGAGCTCCTTAGGGCTGTGTTCCTAGTCGAGCTCCTTAGGGCTGTGTTCCTAACCGAGCTCCTTAGGGCTGTGTTCCTAGTCGAGCTCCTTAGGGCTGTGTTCCTAACCGAGCTCCTTAGGGCTGTGTTCCTAGTCGAGCTCCTTAGGGCTGTGTTCCTAACCAAGCTCCTTTGGGCTGTGTTCCTAGTCGAGCTCCTTAGGGCTGTGTTCCTAACCGAGCTCCTTAGGGCTGTGTTCCTAACCGAGCTCCTTAGGGCTGTGTTCCTAGTCGAGCTCCTTAGGGCTGTGTTCCTAACCGAGCTCCTTAGGGTTGTGTTCCTAGTCGAGCTCCTTAGGGCTGTGTTCCTAACCGAGCTCCTTAGGGCTGTGTTCCTAACCGAGCTCCTTAGGGCTGTGTTCCTAACCAAGCTCCTTAGGGCTGTGTTCCTAGTTGAGCTCCTTAGGGCTGTGTTCCTAACCGAGCTCCTTAGGGTTGTGTTCCTAGTCGAGCTCCTTAGGGCTGTTTTCCTAACCGAGCTCCTTAGGGCTGTGTTCCTAACCGAGCTCCTTAGGGCTGTGTTCCTAACCGAGCTCCTTAGGGCTGTGTTCCTAACCGAGCTCCTTAGGGCTGTGTTCCTAACCGAGCTCCTTAGGGCTGTGTTCCTAACCGAGCTCCTTAGGGCTGTGTTCCTAACCGAGCTCCTTAGGGCTGTGTTCCTAACCGAGCTCCTTAGGGCTGTGTTCCTAGTCGAGCTCCTTAGGGCTGTGTTCCTAACCAAGCTCCTTTGGGCTGTGTTCCTAGTCGAGCTCCTTAGGGCTGTGTTCCTAACCGAGCTCCTTAGGGCTGTGTTCCTAACCGAGCTCCTTAGGGCTGTGTTCCTAGTCGAGCTCCTTAGGGCTGTGTTCCTAACCGAGCTCCTTAGGGCTGTGTTCCTAACCGAGCTCCTTAGGGCTGTGTTCCTAACCGAGCTCCTTAGGGCTGTGTTCCTAGTCGAGCTCCTTAGGGCTGTGTTCCTAGTCGAGCTCCTTAGGGCTGTGTTCCTAGTCGAGCTCCTTAGGGCTGTGTTCCTAACCGAGCTCCTTTGGGCTGTGTTCCTAACCGAGCTCCTTAGGGCTGTGTTCCTAACCGAGCTCCTTAGGGCTGTGTTCCTAGTCGAGCTCCTTAGGGCTGTGTTCCTAACCGAGCTCCTTAGGGCTGTGTTCCTAACCGAGCTCCTTAGGGCTGTGTTCCTAGTCGAGCTCCTTAGGGCTGTGTTCCTAACCGAGCTCCTTAGGGTTGTGTTCCTAGTCGAGCTCCTTAGGGCTGTGTTCCTAACCGAGCTCCTTAGGGCTGTGTTCCTAACCGAGCTCCTTAGGGCTGTGTTCCTAACCAAGCTCCTTAGGGCTGTGTTCCTAGTTGAGCTCCTTAGGGCTGTGTTCCTAACCGAGCTCCTTAGGGTTGTGTTCCTAGTCGAGCTCCTTAGGGCTGTTTTCCTAACCGAGCTCCTTAGGGCTGTGTTCCTAACCGAGCTCCTTAGGGCTGTGTTCCTAACCGAGCTCCTTAGGGCTGTGTTCCTAACCGAGCTCCTTAGGGCTGTGTTCCTAACCAAGCTCCTTAGGGCTGTGTTCCTAACCGAGCTCCTTAGGGCTGTGTTCCTAGTCGAGCTCCTTAGGGCTGTGTTCCTAGTCGAGCTCCTTAGGGCTGTGTTCCTAGTCGAGCTCCTTAGGGCTGTGTTCCTAACCGAGCTCCTTAGGGCTGTGTTCCTAGTCGAGCTCCTTAGGGCTGTGTTCCTAACCGAGCTCCTTAGGGCTGTGTTCCTAGTCGAGCTCCTTAGGGCTGTGTTCCTAACCAAGCTCCTTTGGGCTGTGTTCCTAGTCGAGCTCCTTAGGGCTGTGTTCCTAACCGAGCTCCTTAGGGCTGTGTTCCTAACCGAGCTCCTTAGGGCTGTGTTCCTAGTCGAGCTCCTTAGGGCTGTGTTCCTAACCGAGCTCCTTAGGGCTGTGTTCCTAACCGAGCTCCTTAGGGCTGTGTTCCTAACCGAGCTCCTTAGGGCTGTGTTCCTAGTCGAGCTCCTTAGGGCTGTGTTCCTAGTCGAGCTCCTTAGGGCTGTGTTCCTAGTCGAGCTCCTTAGGGCTGTGTTCCTAACCGAGCTCCTTTGGGCTGTGTTCCTAACCGAGCTCCTTAGGGCTGTGTTCCTAACCGAGCTCCTTAGGGCTGTGTTCCTAGTCGAGCTCCTTAGGGCTGTGTTCCTAACCGAGCTCCTTAGGGCTGTGTTCCTAACCGAGCTCCTTAGGGCTGTGTTCCTAGTCGAGCTCCTTAGGGCTGTGTTCCTAACCGAGCTCCTTAGGGTTGTGTTCCTAGTCGAGCTCCTTAGGGCTGTGTTCCTAACCGAGCTCCTTAGGGCTGTGTTCCTAACCGAGCTCCTTAGGGCTGTGTTCCTAACCAAGCTCCTTAGGGCTGTGTTCCTAGTTGAGCTCCTTAGGGCTGTGTTCCTAACCGAGCTCCTTAGGGTTGTGTTCCTAGTCGAGCTCCTTAGGGCTGTTTTCCTAACCGAGCTCCTTAGGGCTGTGTTCCTAACCGAGCTCCTTAGGGCTGTGTTCCTAACCGAGCTCCTTAGGGCTGTGTTCCTAACCGAGCTCCTTAGGGCTGTGTTCCTAACCGAGCTCCTTAGGGCTGTGTTCCTAACCGAGCTCCTTAGGGCTGTGTTCCTAGTCGAGCTCCTTAGGGCTGTGTTCCTAGTCGAGCTCCTTAGGGCTGTGTTCCTAGTCGAGCTCCTTAGGGCTGTGTTCCTAACCGAGCTCCTTAGGGCTGTGTTCCTAGTCGAGCTCCTTAGGGCTGTGTTCCTAACCGAGCTCCTTTGGGCTGTGTTCCTAACCGAGCTCCTTAGGGCTGTGTTCCTAACCGAGCTCCTTAGGGCTGTGTTCCTAGTCGAGCTCCTTAGGGCTGTGTTCCTAACCGAGCTCCTTAGGGCTGTGTTCCTAACCGAGCTCCTTAGGGCTGTGTTCCTAGTCGAGCTCCTTAGGGCTGTGTTCCTAACCGAGCTCCTTAGGGTTGTGTTCCTAGTCGAGCTCCTTAGGGCTGTGTTCCTAACCGAGCTCCTTAGGGCTGTGTTCCTAACCGAGCTCCTTAGGGCTGTGTTCCTAACCAAGCTCCTTAGGGCTGTGTTCCTAGTTGAGCTCCTTAGGGCTGTGTTCCTAACCGAGCTCCTTAGGGTTGTGTTCCTAGTCGAGCTCCTTAGGGCTGTTTTCCTAACCGAGCTCCTTAGGGCTGTGTTCCTAACCGAGCTCCTTAGGGCTGTGTTCCTAACCGAGCTCCTTAGGGCTGTGTTCCTAACCGAGCTCCTTAGGGCTGTGTTCCTAACCGAGCTCCTTAGGGCTGTGTTCCTAACCGAGCTCCTTAGGGCTGTGTTCCTAGTCGAGCTCCTTAGGGCTGTGTTCCTAGTCGAGCTCCTTAGGGCTGTGTTCCTAGTCGAGCTCCTTAGGGCTGTGTTCCTAACCGAGCTCCTTAGGGCTGTGTTCCTAGTCGAGCTCCTTAGGGCTGTGTTCCTAACCGAGCTCCTTTGGGCTGTGTTCCTAACCGAGCTCCTTAGGGCTGTGTTCCTAACCAAGCTCCTTAGGGCTGTGTTCCTAGTTGAGCTCCTTAGGGCTGTGTTCCTAACCGAGCTCCTTAGGGTTGTGTTCCTAGTCGAGCTCCTTAGGGCTGTTTTCCTAACCGAGCTCCTTAGGGCTGTGTTCCTAACCGAGCTCCTTAGGGCTGTGTTCCTAACCGAGCTCCTTAGGGCTGTGTTCCTAACCGAGCTCCTTAGGGCTGTGTTCCTAACCGAGCTCCTTAGGGCTGTGTTCCTAACCGAGCTCCTTAGGGCTGTGTTCCTAGTCGAGCTCCTTAGGGCTGTGTTCCTAGTCGAGCTCCTTAGGGCTGTGTTCCTAGTCGAGCTCCTTAGGGCTGTGTTCCTAGTCGAGCTCCTTAGGGCTGTGTTCCTAACCGAGCTCCTTTGGGCTGTGTTCCTAACCGAGCTCCTTAGGGCTGTGTTCCTAACCGAGCTCCTTAGGGCTGTGTTCCTAACCGAGCTCCTTAGGGCTGTGTTCCTAACCGAGCTCCTTAGGGCTGTGTTCCTAACCGAGCTCCTTAGGGCTGTGTGCTTTTTGCTTCTCTTTGGCTACTTGCAAAGTATCTTTAAATTTTTTTCTGAAGAAGCTACATTTTCTAAAAAGGCAGGATTTTGTGTGAGATGTAGCTACATTAGTATCAAAACTGTTTTTGTTATTCCAATGGCCAGAAACTGCTTTTGTTTCATAGTACTGTAGCTACATGTTGTTATCCAGACAACACTGTACAGACAACGCCAAACAGGTTATAAATACAATCATTTATTAAAGCATCTTGTAAATCCAGTTACAAAAAAAAATCATTTCCAGATTGTTTCTCTTTCTCTCTCTCTCCAAATAAACAGAAACATGTCATAAGTACAGTAATGGTCAAGGGGAACATACCAGTAGTTCTGGTGTGGCTGCCGGCAGCTGGCCAGAAAAAACAGACAGGGGCGGCATCCCTAATGGCACCCTATTCTCTATAGGTCCCGGTCTAAAGTAGTGCACTATATAGGGACTAGGGTGCCATTTGGAACATGTCAAAAGTAGTGCACTATATAAGGAATAGGGTGCCAATTCAGACGCACACACAGAGAGCTGAGAAACAGCCTGTCTGCTTATAGTACTGACTCTCTCATCCTGACTATTAGAATTACACACAGTAAATACCCCAGCCTCCCATTGTCTTCCATCAGATAGCACGTGGATTCCGCCTGCACTGATCCGTCTTGTATCTCGCAAAGGATCATGGGATAGATCAAAAGAAACCCGGCTACAACGGGCTGTCACGACGTTAGAACATATATTACCTAGGAGACATCATTCGCTGAACCTCATTCCTGCCTCAGAACTGTCTGAATTCAGCTATGGTAAAACCACAAATACAGTATATCAATAATGTTGATGTTTTTTGGTGAGGAAGTCTAGTCGCCCCATTTTTACAGCTAGCAAATTATTATTGTGCTTCAATGAGCAGCATTTCTGAAGTTTGACAATGGGCACGAAAGCATACATTTGTCCAACAGCTGAGCCAGTCCCTGAAATCATCTGGACTGAAACGACACTACTAACCAACCAGCTACCTTCTTAGTGCTGCACACACAATGGTGAATCTTCCAACGAAAGCTAGCTAGCAAGCTACTGTAGCTAGTAGTGCTAATGCTTCCATTATTATGAGTTTTCATGAAGCAGGAGCCTCTCGAGTCAGCTGACCCAACAATACGATCCGGAGAAACATGCTGATCTGTGGACTGATTTCTGTTAACAGCTACTTCCTATTCATTGTGGGGCTGCATGTCTACAACTCCAGGGTCATTTAAACAGGCTAAGCAAGCTTGTATATGTCAGTGACAGTTAGCTTGCTAGTCAGCTAGCTCTTCCATGTCAGTAAGCTAGCGAGCTACAACAGATATCAACATAGCTGATCAAGTCACTGCCTGGCGACCAACGGTCCTGCCACAGAATTTGAGCAGAAGGTTTGTTTTTATTTTCTCACAATTGCAAACCATTATCACTGTCACAACGTTTTTAATAATTCAGCTAGCTAGTTATTTTGCCTATTTCACAGAGAATCATACGAGAGCGCTGTGATGTAAAAAATAAAAAATAATAAGGGACTATGTTTTAATTTGTTGAATGGCGGATGCTCAATATTCAAATTTGAATATGAGTTCCACGTCCTACAAGACCGGTTGAGGTACAAGCATCGCGGAGGAGTGACCCCATCTGACGTGAGACGATGTCACCCTCCCTCCCTCCCATAAAGACCCAAATAACAATTCATCCTTCAGTAACAGAAGTACCAAGCGATGTCCTGCTTGTCTCATCAAAACATCACGCTCTCATTAAACAACAGTTTCAGTCACAATCATTGAAAAGACAAAAAATAATAATAAATGATTTTCATAATAGAAAATATAACCGTTTAAATTATTTAAAATACTGGAGACTAAATTCTATAATCATGGTTTACAGAAATAAGCACATGTTTATATTAACCACAGCCTTTAGTGTAAATAAACAATCTACATGTAGTAGTAGGAAGAAGCAACATACTATATATTGGTTTGTTCTAGTCATATATATATATATATATATTGGTTTGTTCTAGTCATATATAAAAGGCAAGTGTCATTTCACCAGATTTGAAACCATGTGGTTTAAACTCTGCTTCTCAGGCACTGGGTAGAATGGCAGCCTCGACCACCTGTGTTATAACTGATTATAACCACCAAGTTATTAACCCTGACATACACTTGTTTGGGGACGCCATTCCTGAAAGGCAAAACAATTACTTACAGTCCAAAGTAGTCGAATAACAACATGGATGGAAGCAGTGAAACTATCACTTACAGTCCAAAGTAGTCGAATAACAACATGGATGGAAGCAGTGAAACTATTACTTACAGTCCAAAGTAGTCGAATAACAACATGGATGGAAGCAGTGAAACTATTACTTACAGTCCAAAGTAGTCGAATAACAACATGGATGGAAGCAGTGAAACTATTACTTACAGTCCAAAGTAGTCAAATAACAACATGGATGGAAGCAGTGAAACTATTACTTACAGTCCAAAGTAGTCAAATAACAACATGGATGGAAGCAGTGAAACTATTACTTACAGTCCAAAGTAGTCAAATAACAACATGGATGGAAGCAGTGAAACTATTACTTACAGTCCAAAGTAGTCAAATAACAACATGGATGGAAGCAGTGAAACTATTACTTACAGTCCAAAGTAGTCAAATAACAACATGGATGGAAGCAGTGAAACTATTACTTACAGTCCAAAGTAGTCAAATAACAACATGGATGGAAGCAGTGAAACTATTTAAGGCATTCAAATGTAAAGAGGTTCAACTCTTTGGGTCTGTGGTCTGAAATTGGACTCATATTGCTCATCAAACCCGAGGGGGAAGTCTATAAACCTTATTTCCCTATTCTGTGGCATAGAGTAGCTACTAAACAGAGTATTGTAATGAGTAATGACTGCCCTGAGGATCAATAATGATCACATAGTATATCCTTAGAGAGACAAATCACTTCTTCTCATTATAAATATAGAATGGTATAGTTGTGTGCATCAACAACTCATATGTTACAATAACAATAACACAATTGCAATGTCAAAATAAGACACAACCCGGGAGCTATAGTCAGGGAGGGCTTGACAGTGACACTTCTCAGTCAATATAAATCTCAGTCCATTGGAAAGGTATTTGAAATGCTCAAACTTGAAGCAAAAGGACATCTGACGTGACGTGATACTTGATCGGTCCATACCATTGATAAAGTGATGTAAATAATGTCAGAAAATAACATGGTTGGTTATCCACTCTGTCGACAGCTAGAGAAAAGCTATATGTAATGGTTGAGGGAAAGCAGGTAGACATTTTAATTAGACATTCTAGAATGTTCTGGTAAAGAGGTCAATGGAATGCAGACAGGGGGCGGGGGGATTGAAGGACAACGCTGGATTGGTGCACATTCAAACACATCTGATCTAACAAAGAGAATATTTGCCAAATCCGTCATAATTGATGTATTGCAATAGGCTCAAAATGTGGTAATTTAAGTCAGATTTGGATATATTTGGCTGTTTTCACTGCATAACATTTAGAAGTTGTCCCTTTTCAGATTTAGAAGAAGTGACTGCTAAATAGTAACTCCCATTCGTATAAGCTGGTAGCATAGCTAGCATACAGAAATTGGTAGTGGTAGTCAAAGTAGTTTTCAACTTTAACGCAGCTGATTGGTGACGATAAAATTAACATGTATTGGGGTTGACATCAATACAAGCATTATACTTCGATTTCTACCTCAACAGAGTGTGAAATAATAGCCTAAACGTAGGCTAATGTTGCTGGGGGGCAATGAGGAGAATCTGGATCTTTCCCCCACGCGTTTCATTGACCTCTTTACCACATCTTTACCACATATATATGCAATGAGAGACTACGATTCCTTGTTGTCAATGGAGGTGAACAAGATATTGAGTAGTTGATAAACAGCCTTCAGTTATCCAGACATCTGGGTTGAGGAGAACAGTCCCTCTTGTCTTCAAAGAATTTTAGCATTGTAGTGTTAGCCTTTTAGCCTGTTAGCCTTTTAGCCTGTTAGCCTGGGGCGGTGGGAAGCCAACTGGACTGTGTCCTGTCCTGTGAGCCTTTTAGCCTGTTAGCCTGGGGCGGTGGGAAGCCAACTGGACTGTGTCCTGTCCTGTGAGCCTTTTAGCCTGGGGCGGTGGGAAGCCAACTGGACTGTGTCCTGTCCTGTGAGCCTTTTAGCCTGTTAGCCTGGGGCGGTGGGAAGCCAACTGGACTCTGTCCTGTCCTGTGAGCCTTTTAGCCTGTTAGCCTGGGGCGGTGGGAAGCCAACTGGACTGTGTCTTGTCCTGTGAGCCTTTTAGCTTGTTAGCCTGGGGCGGTGGGAAGCCAACTGGTCTGTGTCCTGTCCTGTGAGCCTTTTAACCTGTTAGCCTGGGGCGGTGGGAAGCCAACTGGACTGTGTCCTGTCCTGTTAGCCTTTTAGCCTGTTAGCCTGGGACGGTGGGAAGTCAACTGGTCTGTGTCCTGTCCTAGCCTGTTAGCCTGCGGCGGTGGGAAGCCAACTGGACTGTGTCCGGTCCTGTTAGCCTGTTAGCCTGGGATGGTGGGAAGCCAACTGGACTGTGTCCTGTCCTGTTAGCCTGTTAGCCTGGGATGGTGGGAAGCCAACTGGACTGTCCTGTCCTATCCTGTTAGCCTGTTAGCCTTTGAGCCTGTTAGCCTGGGGTGGGGGAAGCCAGCTGGGCTGTGTCCTGTCCTATCCTGTTAGCCTTTTAGCCTGTTAGCCTGGGGCAGTGGGAGGTCAACTGGTCTGTGTCCTGTCCTGTTAGCCTGGGGGAGTGGGAGGTCAACTGGTCTGTGTCCTGTCCTGTTAGCCTGGGGGAGTGGGAGGTCAACTGGTCTGTGTCCTGTCCTGTTAGCCTGGGGCAGTGGGAGGTCAACTGGTCTGTGTCCTGTCCTGTTAGCCTGGGGCAGTGGGAAGTCAACTGGTCTGTGTCCTGTCCTGTTAGCCTGGGGCGGTGGGAAGTCAACTGGTCTGTGTCCTGTCCTGTTAGCCTGGGGCAGTGGGAAGTCAACTGGTCTGTGTCCTGTCCTGTTAGCCTGGGGCGATGGGAAGTCAATTGGTCTGTGTCCTGTCCTGTTAGCCTGGGGCAGTGGGAGGTCAACTGGTCTGTGTCCTGTCCTGTTAGCCTGGGGCAGTGGGAAGCAAGCTGGGCTGTGTCCTGTCCTGTCCCTAATCACCTGATCCAGTTGGTTCCGTAGCTGGACACAGATCTGACACTGCATCTCTTCTTCACTATCATGTTGATGTAGGCTTTCATGATCTTGGTGATCTCTCCAACCTGAAACAACACAGAGGATACAGTTTTAACAGCAGGGAAAACGGCGTACCGAGGCCCATTATCAGCAACCATCACTCCTGTGTTCCAATGGCACGTTGTGTTAGCTAATCCAAGTTTATCATTTTAAAAAGGCTAATTGATCATTAGAAAACCCTTTTGCAATTATGTTAGCACAGCTGAAAACTGTTGTTCTGATTAAAGAAGCAATAAAACTGGCCTTTAGTCTAGTTGAGTATCTGGAGCATCAGCATTCGTGGGTTCGATTACAGGCTCAAAATGGACAGAAACAAATAACTTTCTTCTGAAACTCGTCAGTCTATTCTTGTTCTCAGATATAAAGGCTATTCCATGCAAGACATTTTCAAGACACTGAAGATCTCGTACAATGCTGTGTACTACTCCCTTCACAGGACAGCGCAAACTGGCTTGGATTAGCTAACACAACGTGCCATTAGAACACAGTAGTGATGGTTGTTGATAATGGGCCTCTGTACGCCTAGGCAGATATTCCATTAAAAATCTGCCGTTTCCAGCTACAATAGTCATTTACAACATTAACCATGTCTATACTGTATTTCTAATAAATGTTATGTTATTTTAATGAACAAAACATTTAGCTTTTCTTTCAAAAACAAGGACATTTCTAAGTGACCCCAAACTTTTTGAAGCATCATAACAGCCACACAAGGCCTTGTTGGTTGACGTTCTGAAAGGCTAGCCTGGGGTACCAGTCTATTTGCTATCATGTAAACTCCCTGTCATTCATTGTCTAGACAAACATCTTGGCATGAGCATAAACAGACCTGGGACCAGGCTACTGAAAGGCTGCAAAGCATTTCTAATCTGGTGTTATAAACAGACCTGGGACCAGGCTACTGAAAGGCTGCAAAGCATTTCTAATCTGGTGTTATAAACAGACCTGGGACCAGGCTACTGAAAGGCTGCAAAGCATTTCTAATCTGGTGTTATAAACAGACCTGGGACCAGGCTACTGAAAGGCTGCAAAGCATTTCTAGTCTGGTGTTATAAACAGACCTGGGACCAGGCTACTGCTTCTATAATGTTGTATTACGGTGTTATACTGTACCAGAGGTGTCTCAAAGAACATCTCTCTGTCGTCCACTGTGATTTTATAAGTAGTGGCCTGGGGAGATCCGAAGAAGATGATGTGTTCGTAGGGGAACGTCTCCAGAGGTTTGGGTTCTCCTCTCTTGTAGACCGACACGTTCTCTGCACTCACACTCAGCCACAGGTCATGAGGAAAGCCTCCTTCTTTACACTGAGGAGACAGAGAGAGAGAGACCGAGACATAAACAGACAGGTCAGATACAAAGTTAAAGGAATGAATGAATCAAATACCCTAGCCTTATTCACCACAGTATCATCCCTAGCCTTATTCACCACAGTATCATCCCTAGCCCTATTCACCACAGTATCATCCCTAGCCTTATTCACCACAGTATCATCCCTAGCCCTATTCACCACAGTATCATCCCTAGCCCTATTCACCACAGTATCATCCCTAGCCTTATTCACCACAGTATCATCCCTAGCCCTATTCACCACAGTATCATCCCTAGCCTTATTCACCACAGTATCATCCCTAGCCCTATTCACCACAGTATCATCCCTAGCCCTATTCACCACAGTATCATCCCTAGCCTTATTCACCACAGTATCATCCCTAGCCGTATTCACCACAGTATCATCCCTAGCCCTATTCACCACAGTATCATCCCTAGCCCTATTCACCACAGTATCATCCCTAGCCCTATTCACCACAGTATCATCCCTAGCCCTATTCACCACAGTATCCTCCCTAGCCTTATTCACCACAGTATCCTCCCTAGCCCTATTCACCACAGTATCATCCCTAGCCCTATTCACCACAGTATCATCCCTAGCCCTATTCACCACAGTATCCTCCCTAGCCCTATTCACCACAGTATCATCCCAAGCCCTATTCACCACAGTATCATCCCTAGCCCTATTCACCACAGTATCCTCCCTAGCCCTATTCACCACAGTATCATCCCTAGCCCTATTCACCACAGTATCCTCCCTAGCCCTATTCACCACAGTATCCTCCCTAGCCTTATTCACCACAGTATCATCCCTAGCCCTATTCACCACAGTATCCTCCCTAGCCTTATTCACCACAGTATCCTCCCTAGCCTTATTCACCACAGTATCATCCCTAGCCCTATTCACCACAGTATCATCCCTAGCCCTATTCACCACAGTATCATCCCTAGCCATATTCACCACAGTATCATCCCTAGCCCTATTCACCACAGTATCCTCCCTAGTCCTATTCACCCCAGTATCCTCCCTAGCCCTATTCACCACAGTATCATCCCTAGCCCTATTCACCACAGTATCATCCCTAGCCCTATTCACCACAGTATCATCCCTAGCCTTATTCACCACAGTATCATCCCTAGCCCTATTCACCACAGTATCATCCCTAGCCTTATTCACCACAGTATCATCCCTAGCCCTATTCACCACAGTATCATCCCTAGCCTTATTCACCACAGTATCATCCCTAGCCCTATTCACCACAGTATCATCCCTAGCCCTATTCACCACAGTATCATCCCTAGCCCTATTCACCACAGTATCATCCCTAGCCCTATTCACCACAGTATCATCCCTAGCCCTATTCACCACAGTATCATCCCTAGCCCTATTCACCACAGTATCATCCCTAGCCCTATTCACCACAGTATCATCCCTAGCCTTATTCACCACAGTATCATCCCTAGCCCTATTCACCACAGTATCATCCCTAGCCATATTCACCACAGTATCATCCCTAGCCTTATTCACCACAGTATCATCCCTAGCCTTATTCACCACAGTATCATCCCTAGCCTTATTCACCACAGTATCATCCCTAGCCCTATTCACCACAGTATTATCCCTAGCCTTATTCACCACAGAATCATCCCTAGCCCTATTCACCACAGTATCATCCCTAGCCTTATTCACCACAGTATCATCCCTAGCCTTATTCACCACAGTATCATCCCTAGCCCTATTCACCACAGTATCATCCCTAGCCTTATTCACCACAGTATCATCCCTAGCCCTATTCACCACAGCATCATCCCTAGCCCTATTCACCACAGTATCATCCCTAGCCCTATTCACCACAGTATCATCCCTAGCCTTATTCACCACAGTATCATCCCTAGCCTTATTCACCACAGTATCATCCCTAGCCCTATTCACCACAGTATCATCCCTAGCCCTATTCACCACAGTATCATCCCTAGCCCTATTCACCACAGTATCATCCCTAGCCCTATTCACCACAGTATCATCCCTAGCCCTATTCACCACAGTATCATCCCTAGCCTTATTCACCACAGTATCATCCCTAGCCCTATTCACCACAGTATCATCCCTAGCCATATTCACCACAGTATCATCCCTAGCCCTATTCACCACAGTATCCTCCCTAGCCCTATTCACCACAGTATCATCCCTAGCCCTATTCACCACAGTATCATCCCTAGCCCTATTCACCACAGTATCATCCCTAGCCCTATTCACCACAGTATCATCCCTAGCCTTATTCACCACAGTATCATCCCTAGCCCTATTCACCACAGTATCATCCCTAGCCTTATTCACCACAGTATCATCCCTAGCCTTATTCACCACAGTATCATCCCTAGCCTTATTCACCACAGTATCATCCCTAGCCTTATTCACCACAGTATCATCCCTAGCCTTATTCACCACAGTATCATCCCTAGCCTTATTCACCACAGTATCATCCCTAGCCTTATTCACCACAGTATCATCCCTAGCCTTATTCACCACAGTATCATCCCTAGCCTTATTCACCACAGTATCATCCCTAGCCCTATTCACCACAGTACCATCCCTAGCATTATTCACCACAGTATCATCCCTAGCCCTATTCACCACAGTATCATCCCCAGCCTTATTCACCACAGTATCATCCCTAGCCCTATTCACCACAGTATCATCCCTAGCCTTATTCACCACAGTATCATCCCTAGCCCTATTCACCACAGTATCATCCCTAGCCTTATTCACCACAGTATCATCCCTAGCCTTATTCACCACAGTATCATCCCTAGCCTTATTCACCACAGTATCATCCCTAGCCCTATTCACCACAGTATCATCCCTAGCCCTATTCACCACAGTATCATCCCTAGCCTTATTCACCACAGTATCATCCCTAGCCATATTCACCACAGTATCATCCCTAGCCTTATTCACCACAGTATCATCCCTAGCCTTATTCACCACAGTATCATCCCTAGCCCTATTCACCACAGTATCATCCCTAGCCTTATTCACCACAGTATCATCCCTAGCCTTATTCACCACAGTATCATCCCTAGCCTTATTCACCACAGTATCATCCCTAGCCCTATTCACCACAGTATCATCCCTAGCCCTATTCACCACAGTATCATCCCTAGCCTTATTCACCACAGTATCATCCCTAGCCTTATTCACCACAGTATCATCCCTAGCCCTATTCACCACAGTATCATCCCTAGCCCTATTCACCACAGTATCATCCCTAGCCTTATTCACCACAGTATCATCCCTAGCCTTATTCACCACAGTATCATCCCTAGCCCTATTCACCACAGTATCATCCCTAGCCTTATTCACCACAGTATAATCCCTAGCCCTATTCACCACAGTATCATCCCTAGCCCTATTCACCACAGTATCATCCCTAGCCTTATTCACCACAGTATCATCCCTAGCCTTATTCACCACAGTATCATCCCTAGCCTTATTCACCACAGTATCATCCCTAGCCTTATTCACCACAGTATCATCCCTAGCCCTATTCACCACAGTATCATCCCTAGTCCTATTCACCACAGTATCATCCCTAGCCTTATTCACCACAGTATCATCCATAGCCTTATTCACCACAGTATCATCCCTAGCCCTATTCACCACAGTATCATCCCTAGTCCTATTCACCACAGTATCATCCCTAGCCCTATTCACCACAGTATCATCCCTAGCCTTATTCACCACAGTATCATCCCTAGCCCTATTCACCACAGTATCATCCCTAGCCTTATTCACCACAGTATCATCCCTAGCCCTATTCACCACAGTATCATCCCTAGCCTTATTCACCACAGTATCATCCCTAGCCTTATTCACCACAGTATCATCCCTAGCCTTATTCACCACAGTATCATCCCTAGCCCTATTCACCACAGTATCATCCCTAGCCCTATTCACCACAGTATCATCCCTAGCCCTATTCACCACAGTATCATCCCTAGCCTTATTCACCACAGTATCATCCATAGCCCTATTCACCACAGTATCATCCCTATCCTTATTCACCACAGTATCATCCCTAGCCCTATTCACCACAGTATCATCCCTAGCCCTATTCACCACAGTATCATCCCTAGCCCTATTCACCACAGTATCATCCCTAGCCTTATTCACCACAGTATCATCCCTAGCCTTATTCACCACAGTATCATCCCTAGCCCTATTCACCACAGTATCATCCCTAGCCCTATTCACCACAGTATCATCCCTAGCCTTATTCACCACAGTATCATCCCTAGCCCTATTCACCACAGTATCATCCCTAGCCTTATTCACCACAGTATCATCCCTAGCCCTATTCACCACAGTATCATCCCTAGCCCTATTCACCACAGTATCATCCCTAGCCTTATTCACCACAGTATCATCCCTAGCCTTATTCACCACAGTATCATCCCTAGCCTTATTCACCACAGTATCATCCCTAGCCTTATTCACCACAGTATCATCCCTAGCCCTATTCACCACAGTATCATCCCTAGTCCTATTCACCACAGTATCATCCCTAGCCCTATTCACCACAGTATCATCCCTAGCCCTATTCACCACAGTATCATCCCTAGCCCTATTCACCACAGTATCATCCCTAGTCCTATTCACCACAGTATCATCCCTAGCCTTATTCACCACAGTATCATCCCTAGCCTTATTCACCACAGTATCATCCCTAGCCCTATTCACCACAGTATCATCCCTAGCCTTATTCACCACAGTATCATCCCTAGCCCTATTCACCACAGTATCATCCCTAGCCTTATTCACCACAGTATCATCCCTAGCCTTATTCACCACAGTATCATCCCTAGCCTTATTCACCACAGTATCATCCCTAGCCCTATTCACCACAGTATCATCCCTAGCCCTATTCACCACAGTATCATCCCTAGCCCTATTCACCACAGTATCATCCCTAGCCCTATTCACCACAGTATCATCCCTAGCCTTATTCACCACAGTATCATCCATAGCCCTATTCACCACAGTATCATCCCTATCCTTATTCACCACAGTATCATCCCTAGCCCTATTCACCACAGTATCATCCCTAGCCTTATTCACCACAGTATCATCCTTAGCCCTATTCACCACAGTATCATCCCTAGCCCTATTCACCACAGTATCATCCCTAGCCCTATTCACCACAGTATCATCCCTAGCCTTATTCACCACAGTATCATCCCTAGCCTTATTCACCACAGTATCATCCCTAGCCCTATTCACCACAGTATCATCCCTAGCCCTATTCACCACAGTATCATCCCTAGCCCTATTCACCACAGTATCATCCCTAGCACTATTCACCACAGTATCATCCCTAGCCCTATTCACCACAGTATCATCCCTAGCCCTATTCACCACAGTATCATCCCTAGCCTTATTCACCACAGTATCATCCCTAGCCCTATTCACCACAGTATCATCCCTAGCCATATTCACCACAGTATCATCCCTAGCCTTATTCACCACAGTATCATCCCTAGCCTTATTCACCACAGTATCATCCCTAGCCCTATTCACCACAGTATCATCCCTAGCCCTATTCACCACAGTATCATCCCTAGCCTTATTCACCACAGTATCATCCCTAGCCCTATTCACCACAGTATCATCCCTAGCCCTATTCACCACAGTATCATCCCTAGCCCTATTCACCACAGTATCATCCCTAGCCTTATTCACCACAGTATCATCCCTAGCTCTATTCACCACAGTATCATCCCTAGCCCTATTCACCACAGTATCATCCCTAGCCTTATTCACCACAGTATCATCCCTAGCCCTATTCACCACAGTATCATCCCTAGCCTTATTCACCACAGTATCATCCTTAGCCCTATTCACCACAGTATCATCCCTAGCCCTATTCACCACAGTATCATCCTTAGCCCTATTCACCACAGTATCATCCCTAGCCCTATTTACCACAGTATCATCCCTAGCCTTATTCACCACAGTAACATCCCTAGCCCTATTCACCACAGTATCACCCCTAGCCCTATTCACCACAGTATCATCCCTAGCCCTATTCACCACAGTATCATCCCTAGCCCTATTCACCACAGGATCATCCCTAGCCCTATTCACCACAGTATCCTCCCTAGTCCTATTCACCCCAGTATCCTCCCTAGCCCTATTCACCACAGTATCATCCCTAGCCCTATTCACCACAGTATCCTCCCTAGCCCTATTCACCACAGTATCATCCCTAGCCCTATTCACCACAGTATCATCCCTAGCCCTATTCACCACAGTATCATCCCTAGCCCTATTCACCACAGTATCATCCCTAGCCCTATTCACCACAGTATCATCCCTAGCCCTATTCACCACAGTATCATCCCTAGCCCTATTCACCACAGTATCATCCCTAGCCCTATTCACCACAGTATCCTCCCTAGCCCTATTCACCACAGTATCATCCCTATCCCTATTCACCACAGTATCATCACATTACACCTGTATGTATGTATTTACCTCCACGTCGAACAGTGTGGACCCATATCCAGGCCACTCCTTGATGATGTTCATGTATTTGAGCATGGCTGTGTGCTGGTCCAGTCCCTGGAGACGGGACCACTTCTCTAAGATGGAGGTTCTGGTGGCTGAGGTCTCCTCCTTCACCCACATCTCTAGCATCTGAACAAGAACCAGCCAAGACTTAGTACCTTGCTCAAGGGCATAACAACAGGCGACAATATCCAGGATGATGTCAGCAACCCTCTGGTTTCACTGACTACACCAGATGTTTCCAGTCGGAGCTGGGATTCGAACGCTTCTCTAAACTCCTCTAACCGCTAGGCTACCTGTTCCTCCTCTAACCCCTAGGCTACCTGTTCCTTCTCTAACCGCTAGGCTACCTGTTCCTCCTCTAACCGCTAGGCTACCTGTTCCTCCTCTAACCGCTAGGCTACCTGTTCCTGGCCTAACCGCTAGGCTACCTGTTCCTGGCCTAACCGCTAGGCTACCTGTTCCTGGCCTAACCGCTAGGCTACCTGTTCCTCCTCTAACCGCTAGGCTACCTGTTCCTCCTCTAACCGCTAGGCTACCTGTTCCTCCTCTAACCGCCAGGCTACCTGTTCCTCCTCTAACCGCCAGGCTACTTGTTCCTCCTCTAACCGCCGGGCTACCTGTTCCTCCTCTAACCGCTAGGATACCTGTTCCTCCTCTAACCGCCAGGCTACCTGTTCCTCCTCTAACCGCCAGGCTACCTGTTCCTCCTCTAACCGCTAGGCAACTTGTTCCTCCTCTAACCGCCGGGCTACCTGTTCCTCCTCTAACCGCTAGGATACCTGTTCCTCCTCTAACCGCTAGGCTACCTGTTCCTCCTCTAACCGCTAGGCTACCTGTTCCTCCTCTAACTGCTAGGCTACCTGTTCCTGGCCTAACCGCTAGGCTACTTGTTCCTCCTCTAACCGCTAGGCTACCTGTTCCTCCTCTAACCGCTAGGCTACCTGTTCCTGGCCTAACCGCTAGGCTACCTGTTCCTCCTCTAACCGCTAGGCTACCTGTCCCTCCTCTAACCGCTAGGCTACTTGTTCCTCCTCTAACCGCCAGCTACCTGTTCCTCCTCTAACCGCTAGGCTACCTGTTCCTCCTCTAACCGCTAGGCTACCTGTTCCTCCTCTAACCGCCAGGCTACCTGTTCCTCCTCTAACCGCTAGGCTACCTGTTCCTGGCCTAACCGCTAGGCTACCTGTTCCTGGCCTAACCGCTAGGCTACCTGTTCCTCCTCTAACCGCTGGGCTACCTGTTCCTCCTCTAACCGCTAGGCTACCTGTTCCTCCTCTAACCGCTAGGCTACCTGTTCCTGGCCTAACCGCTAGGTTACCTGTTCCTCCTCTAACCGCTAGGCTACCTGTTCCTGGCCTAACCGCTAGGTTACCTGTTCCTCCTCTAACCGCTAGGCTACCTGTTCCTCCTCTAACCGCTAGGCTACCTGTTCCTCCTCTAACCGCTAGGCTACCTGTTCCTCCTCTAACCGCTAGGCTACCTGTTCTTTCTCTAACCGCTAGGATACCTGTTCCTCCTCTAACCGCTAGGCTACCTGTTCCTCCTCTAACCGCTAGGCTACCTGTTCCTGGCCTAACCGCTAGGCTACTTGTTCCTCCTCTAACCGCTTGGCTACCTGTTCCTCCTCTAACCGCTAGGCTACCTGTTCCTCCTCCATCTTCTGTTTCTTCATGGAGCCCGTCTTCAGCCCGCTGCGGCGCAGGGTCCCATCCAGGAAGCTGGTCCGCCTCCGCTCCAGGGTGTGGCCCCCTGGCCCCGTCCCGCCGGCCGCGCCCACCTATACAAAATAATACACTTAGTCCACCAAAGCAAAACAATACACTTTTTTTGTCCATTTGTTACAGTGAACACCGGAAATGTGGAACTTCCTTAGTTGTCAACCTCCCCAAATAGCACTCAGACACAGACACGCAATGCACGCACACACACACACACACACTCGCACACAAAGGGTCAAGCCGCAGAGCAGCACCCCCTGGATGGAGCGTTACCTACCTTGGTGAAGTGCAGGATGCGTGCGCGGAGCCTGCCTACAGGGTAGACGGTGTCCAGAGACCAGCTGACCCGGGCCTTGTCTCCGTGGAGGAACTGGAGCCTGAGAGCGGCCAGGTGCTGCAGGGTGTCTTCTGGGGCAGGGAGGTGACCGCTGGTCAGAGACTCATGAGCCTGGAGGAGACATGTATATTACAACATTACATTTACATGAACATTAAGTTATATTTACATGACATTACATTTATATTATCAATAAAATACATTAATATATTACTTTGACATTATCATTCAAATACATTTACATTTAGATCCAGGTATTCTGGCGCTGTAGGGTAGCGCCCGAAGTACCTCTTCTTATCAACTATATGCAACATTTTATTCTGTATTTCTCTATCCAGGTGTTGACACTGTATTTCTCTATCCAAATGCTGTCTAATAGTAGCAAAATGGCAGACCAGGAAGTAACTGACCTGTTCGAACATGAAAGCGAACTCCACCCCTTCCTTGGGCATGCTCTCTACATCCAGGAAACAGTAGAGTTTGAAGTAGAGCTTCCACTGTCCCTCCTCCTCTACTTCCTCACTGCCTGACAGCCTGGAAATTAGTCAATCAAGAAAAAACAACAACAACCAATTAATCAATCAACCAACCAATCAACCAACCAACCAACCAACCAATTAATCAGCCAATCAATCAACCAACCAACCATTGTCAAACATTTTTCTCAGCAAATGTACAGTAATAAACCCAAGAAGTGTGGGAGTCAGAGATGAGAGCTACAGTATTTAATCATGTATGTGTCATGCTGATATCTCTCTGTGGGTAGTTATGATATCTTTGAGCTGTCTTGCTAACACCACAACAGCGTGACAATGACCATAGGAGTTGGCAAGAAACGCATATAAGGCTCTCCCTAGCCCTCCCTTTGACAAATATGACCATAACTCTATCTTCCCGATTCCTGCTTACAAGCAAAAACTCAAACAGGAAGTACCAGTGATGTGCTCAATATGGAAGTGGTCTGATGACACGGATGCTAAGCTACAGGACTGTTTCCTTGGCACAGACTGGAATATGAGGCGTATACCACATCAGTAACCAGCTTCATTAATTATTTAGAGTCTAAGACATTGGGGGGGGGGGGTGCTGACATATTGGTTTAATATGGTCATACTATGAATCATTTAGCTATTTGATTTGGAATTTTAGGACCCCTTAAGGTATAAAAAAAATAATAGTTTTGAAAAACAAATTCATAAATGGCAAAAAAAGGTCTATTCTCTGTGCATCTCTCCAGCTGAACTCTCACCTCTCAAACTTGGCGAGTACGTCAGCCACGATGACTCTGCTCTCCACAGCCCGGTCCGTAGTGTTGTTGTGTTGAAACAGGGAAAACATGTTTCTACTGTCCTCCATGGCCAGGCCTCGGATCAACTTCTCCACCACCTGGGGACAGGCAGGACGGAGGGACATTAACACATCTGACTAAACCTCACCACCTGGAGACAGGCAGGACGGAGGGACATTAACACATCTGACTAAACCTCACCACCTGGGGACAGAGGGACATTAACACATCTGACTAAACCTCACCACCTGGGGACAGGCAGGACGGAGGGACATTAACACATCTGACTAAACCTCACCACCTGGGGACAGGCAGGACGGAGGGACATTAACACATCTGACTAAACCTCACCACCTGGGGACAGGCAGGACGGAGGGACATTAACACATCTGACTAAACCTCACCACCTGGGGACAGAGGGACATTAACACATCTGACTAAACCTCACCACCTGGGGACAGGCAGGACGGAGGGACATTAACACATCTGACTAAACCTCACCACCTGGGGACAGGCAGGACGGAGGGACATTAACACATCTGACTAAACCTCACCACCTGGGGACAGAGGGACATTAACACATCTGACTAAACCTCACCACCTGGGGACAGGCAGGACGGAGGGACATTAACACATCTGACTAAACCTCACCACCTGGGGACAGAGGGACATTAACACATCTGACTAAACCTCACCACCTGGGGACAGGCAGGACGGAGGGACATTAACACATCTGACTAAACCTCACCACCTGGGGACAGAGGGACATTAACACATCTGACTAAACCTCACCACCTGGGGACAGGCAGGACGGAGGGACATTAACACATCTGACTAAACCTCACCACCTGGGGACAGGCAGGACGGAGGGACATTAACACATCTGACTAAACCTCACCACCTGGGGACAGAGGGACATTAACACATCTGACTAAACCTCACCACCTGGGGACAGGCAGGACGGAGGGACATTAACACATCTGACTAAACCTCACCACCCGGGAACAGCAAAGCACTGTATATACTGTATTTTACAGCTACTACTCCTTGTGGAAAAAACGTTTTCTAGTATAATCCACAGAACTGGACATAGGACAGGACAGCGTAGTTGAGATGTGGACATGTCAGAGCAGCGCAGCATTCGTTACCTCTCCAGCGGTGGTGTGTGAGTTGATGGAGATCTTGCAGGATCCTCCTCCGTGGCAGTAGACCGTAGTAGTCATTTCCTGCCTGGTCAGTAAGGCTACGATCTCCTCCTGAGACGGTACAAAGTCCCTGACCTTGGTCCTCTTCAGAGACTCACCTATGAAATGGGCAAACATGTCCACCTCTGTTCCAGGGAACTGCTCCTTCACCCTGGAGAAGAACAGACAGAGAGAGGGTCACTGAGGTGTAGAGGAGGAGCAAATCAACGTTACTGATGTCATACTGTCCAGTTTACCCATCCATACAAATCAATCACAGTACATATGTCTGTTTATACCACAACCTATAGGAAGGGAACACATTCTACTGACTAGGAGCTATAGGGAGGGAACACATTCTGCTGACTAGGAGCTATAGGGAGGGAACACATTCTGCTGACTAGGAGTTATAGGAAGGGAACACATTCTGCTGACTATAAGCTATAGGGAGGGAACACATTCTGCTGACTAGAAGCTATAGGAAGGGAACATATTCTGCTGACTAGAAGCTATAGGAAGGGAACACATTCTGCTGACTAGAAGCTATAGGAAGGGAACACATTCTGCTGACTAGGAGCTATAGGAAGGGAACACATTCTGCTGACTAGGAGCTATAGGAAGGGAACACATTCTGCTGACTAGGAGCTATAGGAAGGGAACACATTCTGCTGACTAGGAGCTATAGGAAGGGAACACATTCTGCTGACTAGGAGCTATAGGAAGGGAACACATTCTGCTGACTAGGAGCTATAGGAAGGGAACACATTCTGCTGACTAGGAGCTATAGGAAGGGAACACATTCTGCTGACTAGGAGCTATAGGAAGGGAACACATTCTGCTGACTAGGAGCTATAGGAAGGGAACACATTCTGCTTCCTATAAGCTATAGGAAGGGAACACATTCTGCTGACTAGAAGCTATAGGAAGGGAACATATTCTGCTGACTAGAAGCTATAGGAAGGGAACACATTGTGCTGACAAGAAGCTATAGGAAGGGAACACATTCTGCTGACTAGGAGCTATAGGAAGGGAACACATTCTGCTGACTAGGAGCTATAGGAAGGGAACACATTCTGCTGACTAGGAGCTATAGGAAGGGAACACATTCTGCTTCCTATAAGCTATAGGAAGGGAACACATTCTGCTGACTAGAAGCTATAGGAAGGGAACATATTCTGCTGACTAGAAGCTATAGGAAGGGAACATATTCTGCTGACTAGAAGCTATAGGAAGGGAACACATTGTGCTGACAAGAAGCTATAGGAAGGGAACATATTCTGCTGACTAGAAGCTATAGGGAGGGAACACATTCTGCTGACTAGGAGCTATAGGAAGGGAACACATTCTGCTGACTAGGAGCTATAGGGAGGGAACACATTCTGCTGACTAGGAGCTATAGGGAGGGAACACATTCTGCTGACTAGAAGCTATAGGAAGGGAACATATTCTGCTGACTACAAGCTATAGGGAGGGAACACATTCTGCTGACTAGAAGCTATAGGAAGGGAACACAATCTGCTGACTAGGAGCTATTGGGAGGGAACACATTCTGCTGACTAGGAGCTATAGGGAGGGAACACATTCTGCTGACTAGGAGTTATAGGAAGGGAACACATTCTGCTGACTATAAGCTATAGGGAGGGAACACATTCTGCTGACTAGAAGCTATAGGAAGGGAACATATTCTGCTGACTAGAAGCTATAGGAAGGGAACACATTCTGCTGACTAGAAGCTATAGGAAGGGAACACATTCTGCTGACTAGGAGCTATAGGAAGGGAACACATTCTGCTGACTAGGAGCTATAGGAAGGGAACACATTCTGCTGACTATGAGCTATAGGAAGGGAACACATTCTGCTGACTAGGAGCTATAGGAAGGGAACACATTCTGCTGACTAGGAGCTATAGGAAGGGAACACATTCTGCTGACTAGGAGCTATAGGAAGGGAACACATTCTGCTGACTAGGAGCTATAGGAAGGGAACACATTCTGCTGACTAGGAGCTATAGGAAGGGAACACATTCTGCTTCCTATAAGCTATAGGAAGGGAACACATTCTGCTGACTAGAAGCTATAGGAAGGGAACATATTCTGCTGACTAGAAGCTATAGGAAGGGAACACATTCTGCTGACTAGGAGCTATAGGGAGGGAACACATTCTGCTGACTAGGAGCTATAGGGAGGGAACACATTCTGCTGACTAGAAGCTATAGGAAGGGAACATATTCTGCTGACTACAAGCTATAGGGAGGGAACACATTCTGCTGACTAGAAGCTATAGGAAGGGAACACATTCTGCTGACTAGAAGCTATAGGAAGGGAACACATTCTGCTGACTAGGAGCTATAGGAAGGGAACACATTCTGCTGACTAGAAGCTATAGGGAGGGAACACATTCTGCTGACTAGGAGCTATAGGAAGGGAACACATTCTGCTGACTAGGAGCTATAGGAAGGGAACACATTCTGCTGACTAGAAGCTATAGGAAGGGAACATATTCTGCTGACTAGAAGCTATAGGAAGGGAACACATTCTGCTAACTAGAAGCTATAGGAAGGGGACACATTCTGCATGCGGCTCAGCATCTTTCTAAGGACTCAGGAATGGAGCATGACTGAAGGAGGGGTGGTGAGTGTAGCGTTCAGTCTGGTTCTAGAAGAGTCTTGCCTTCTGAAGGAGGGGTGAACTAAAGGAGGAGCGTGACTGAAGGACAGGGGTGGAGTAGGACAAGAATTTGGCCCTGGCATTTTAACCACACCAGCCCACATCACTGCGTGGGCTGCCAATTCACCAAGCCCCACTTTCATTTTACCAGCTCATGTTTAAAACAAATACAATATATGAAAACAGCATTGAGTTATTGACAGAGCCTTGTTCTGTTCAATGGTCTCTACCTATATAGTAGTCGAAATACACCAATCCATGTTGTTGACTTAGAAAGAAAACAATATAAAAATTGCCGACACCATTCAAACCAATAAGGGTTCGGAACTTTAAAGTCAATTATCTCAGAATCATATTTTTGCAGATAGAACCTTCTACTTCTGTCACGACTTCTACCGAAGGTAACTCCTCTCCCTGTTCGGGCGGCGCTCGGCGTCGCCGGTCTACTAGCCGCTACCGATCCCTTTTTCTTTTTCTGGGTGTTTTGTCTGTGTTCCTTTTCACACCTGGTTTCCAATTGCTTTGATTTCTGTGGGTATATAGGGCACCTGTTACCTGCCGTAATTCGTGCAGGATTAGAATTGTGTGTATTGCGCTCGATTGTATTGGATGGTTGTTGTTTTTTCGCTATTACGCACGTGTATGTAAAGTGTCGGAACTGTGTTTGTTCCTCCGTGCGTTTGCACGAGTTACTGATTATTCGAGAGCGTATTTTTGGGGTTTTGGTCTGTGCCGTTTTTGTATTGCTGGACTATATTATTAAACACGCTTCTCAGACATCCCTGCTCTCTCCTGCGCCTGACTCCTACACCTCTCACCAAGACGCATGTTATCACAACTTCCAAGCTCACGGACTGCCAAAATGGTTCCTAAGTTAATAAAACAATAACACATCTGGTGATGGTTAATTAACCAATTACCATTTATATTATAAGCATTTCGCTGCACCTGCGGTCCCCATCTGCAAAATATGTGTACGAGACCAATAACATTTGATTTGATCCCATCATGCTTAGGGTCGTGTATGAAAATGCCCAGTTGTACATTATTTTGGCTACCATGGCTAGAAGAAAATATCTCAGTAATTTTTAAAGAGGGGTCTCAAAGAAGCATATGGTGTTTTACATTGTGTGTGTGTGTGTGTGTGTGTGTGTGTGTCTCAGTCACCAGATCTTGACAACAGTGGTAGGCCTGATCACAGACAATGATGAGACAGCCTATAAGAAGGAGGTCAGAGACCTGGCAGTGTGTTGCCAGGACAACAACCACTCCCTCAACATGAATAAGAAAGGAGCTGAGCGTGGATGACAGGAAATGGAGGACCGAGCCACGCCCCCATTCTCATCGACAGGGCTGTAGTGGAGCAGGTTGAGAGCTTTAAGTTCCTTGGTGTCCACATCACCAACAAACTAACATGGTCCAAACACACCAAGACAGTTGTGAAGAGGGCACAACAAAACCTATTCCCCCTCAGGAGACTGAAAAGATTTGGCATGGGTCCTCAGATCCTCAAAAGGTTCTACAGCTGCACCATCGAGAGCATCCTGACTGGTTGCATCACCGCCTGGTACGGTAACTGCTCGGCATCCAACCGCAAGTCGCTACAGAGGGTAGTGTGTACGGCCCAGTACATCACTGGGCCAAGCTTCCTGTCATCCAGGACCTCTATTCCAGGCAGTGTCAGAGGAAGGCCCTACAAATGGTCAAAGTCACCCCAAGTCATAGACTGTTCTCTCTGCTACCGCACAGCAAGCGGTACCGGAGCACCAAGTCTGTATACTACTACCAGTTGTAAACTACTACCAGTTGTAAACCAGTTGTAGGCTACTACCAGTTGTAAACCAGTTGTAGGCTACTACCAGTTGTAAACCAGTTGTAAACCAGGGAGGGAAAGGGAAGGGAAAGGAAAACGGAAGGGAAAGGGAAGGGAAATGAAAAGGGAAGGGAAAGGGAAAGGGGAAGGAAAGGGAAAGGGGAAGGAAAGGGAAGGGAAAGGAAAGGGAAGGGAAAGGGGAAGGGAAAGGAAAGGGAAAGGGAAAGGAAAGGGAAGGGAAAGGGAAGGAAAGGGAAGGGAAAGGGGAAGGAAAGGAAAGGGAAGGGAAAGGGAAGGAAAGGGAAGGGAAAGGGGAAGGGAAAGGAAAAGGGGAAGGAAAGGGAAGGGAAAGGGGAAGGGAAAGGAAAGGGAAAGGGAAAGGAAAGGGAAGGGAAAGGGAAGGAAAGGGAAAGGGAAAGGGAAGGGAAAGGGACAGGAAAGGGAAAGGAAAGGGAAAGGAAAGGGAGGGGAAAGGAAAAGGGAAGGGGAAGGGAAAGGGCAGGGAAAGGGAAAGGAAGGGGAAGGGAAAGGGAAAGGGGAAGGAAAGGGAAAGGAAGGGGAAGGGGAAGGGAAAGGGGAAGGGAAAGGAAAGGAAAGGGAAGGAAAGGGAAAGGGAAAGGGAAGGGAAAGGGGAAGGGAAGGGAAAGGGAAAGGAAAGGGAAGGGAAAGGGAAGGGAAAGGGGAAGGGAAGGGAAAGGAAAGGGAAAGGGAAAGGAAAGGCAGGGAAAGGGAAGGGAAAGGAAAGGGAAGGGAAAGGAAAGGGAAAGGGGAAGGAAAGGAAGGGGAAGGGAAGGGGAAGGAAAAGGGGAAGGGAAGGGGAAGGAAAAGGGGAAGGAGAGGGAAAGGAGAGGGAAAGGAAAGGGAAAGGAAAGGGAAGGGAAAGAGAAGGAAAGGGAAAGGGAAAGGGAAGGGAAAGGGGAAGGGACAGGAAAGGGAAAGGAAAGGGAAAGGAAAGGGAGGGGAAAGGAAAAGGGAAGGGGAAGGGAAAGGGCAGGGAAAGGGAAAGGAAGGGGAAGGGAAAGGGAAAGGGGAAGGAAGGGGAAGGGAAGGGAAAGGGGAAGGGAAGGAAAGGGAAGGGAAAGGGAAGGAAAGGGAAGGAAAGGGAAGGGAAAGGGGAAGGGAAGGGAAAGGGAAGGAAAGGGAAAGGGAAAGGGAAGGGAAAGGGAAGGGAAGGGAAGGAAAGGGAAAGGGAAAGGAAAGGCAGGGAAAGGGAAGGGAAAGGAAAGGGAAGGGAAAGGAAAGGGAAAGGGGAAGGAAAGGGAAGGGGAAGGGAAGGGGAAGGGAAGGGGAAGGAAAAGGGAAGGGAAGGGAAAGGAGAGGGAAAGGAGAGGGAAAGGAGAGGGAAAGGAAAGGGAAGGGAAAGGGAAAGGAAGGGGAAGGGAAAGGGGAAGGGGAAGGAAAGGGAAAGGGAAGGGGAAGGGGAAGGGAAGGGAAAGGGGAAGGAAGGAAAGGGAAAGGAGAGGGAAAGGAGAGGGAAAGGAGAGGGAAAGGAAAGGGAAGGTAAAGGCAAAGGGATGGGAAAGGAAAGGGAAGGGAAGGGAAAGGGGAAGAAAGGGAAGGGAAGGGAAAGGAAGGGAAGGGAAAGGGGAAGGGAAGGGAAGGAAAGGGAAGGGAAGGGGAAGGGGAAGGGAAGGGGAAGGGAAAGGGGAAGGGAAAGGAAAGGGAAAGGAAAGGGAGGGAAAGGGAAGGGGAAGGGAAGGGGAAGGGAAAGGGGAAGGAAAGGAAGGGAAAGGAAGGGAAGGAAAGGGAAAGGGAAGGGAAAGGAAGGGAGGGAAGGGAAAGGGGAAGGAAAGGGAAGGAAAGGGGAAAGGAAAGGGAAGGGAAAGGGAGGGAAAGGAAGGAGAAGGGAAGGGAAGGGAAGGGAAAGGAAGGGAAGGGAAAGGGAAAGGGAAGGGAAAGGGGAAGGGAAAGGGAAGGGAAAGGGAAGGGAAGGGAAAGGAGGGAAAGGAAGGGAAGGAAAGGAAGGAAGGGCAGGAAGGAAAGGGAAGGAAAGGAAGGGAAGGGAAGGGAAAGGGAAGGGAAGGGAAGGGAATGGAATGGAAGGGAGGGGAAGAGGGGAACCTAAGGGAAGGAAGGGAATGGAATGGAATGGAATGGAATGGAATGGAATCCTAGGTGCAGGGACAGGAATGGAATGGAATGGAATGGAATGGAATGGAATGGAGTGGAAGGGGAGTCTAAGGGGAATAGGACAGTCATAAATGGAATGGAATGGAATGGAATGGAATGGAATGTAACCAGGGGAATCCTAGGGATGGAACTAAGGCCAAGGGAAGGGAAGGGGAAAGGGAAGGGAAGGGAGGGAAGGAAGGAAGGGAAAGGAGAGGGAAGGAGGAAGGAGAGGAAAGGAGAGGGAAGGAGAGGGAAGGAAGGGAAGGGAAGGGAAGGAAAGGGGAAGGAAGGGAAGGGAAGGAAAGGGAAGGAAGGGGAAGGGAAGGGAAGGGGAGGGGAAGGGAAGGGAGGGAAAGGAAAGGAAGGGAAGGAGAGGGAAGGAGAGGGAAAGGAGAGGGAAAGGAAGGGAAGGGAAAGGCAAGGGGTAAGGGAAAGGGAAGGGAAAGGAAGGGGAGGGAAAGGGAAGGGAAGGGAAGGAAAGGGAAAGGAAGGGGAAGGGGAAGGGGAGGGGAGGAAGGGGAAGGGAAGGGGGAGGGAAAGGAAGGGAAAGGAAGGGAGGGAAGGGAAGGGAAAGGAAGGGAAGGAAGGGAAGGGAGGGAAGGGAAGGGAAAGGAAGGGAAGGGAAAGGAAGGGAAGGGAGGAAGGAAGGGAAGGGAAGGAAAGGGAAGGGAAAGGGAAGGCAAAAGGAAGAAAGGAAGGAAGGGGATGAAAGGGAAAGGGAAGGGAGGGGAAGGAAGGGAAAGGGAAGGAAGGGAAAGGAAGGGAAGGGTAGGGAAGGGAAGGAAAGGGAGGAAATGGGAAGGAAAGGAAAGGGAGAGGAAGGAAAGGGAAGGGAAGGGAGGGAAATGGAAAGGAAAGGAAGGGGGAAGGAAAGGGAGGGAAGGGAGTGAAGGGAAAGGAATGGAATGGAAGGGAAGGGAGAGAAGGAAATGGGAAGGGAAGGAAAGGGAAGGGAAAGGAAGGGAAGGGAATGGAATGGAATGGAATGGAATGGAATGCAATGCAATGGAATGGAATGGAATGGAATGTAATGGAATGGAATGGAATGGAATGGAATGGAATGGAATGGAATGGAATTGAATGGAATGGAATGGAATGGAATGGAATGGAATGAATGGAATGAATGGAATGAAATGGAATGGAAATCAATGGAATGGAATGGAATGGAATGGAATGGAATGGAATGGAATGGAATGGAATGGAATGGAATGAAATGGAATGGAATGGAATGGAATGGAATGGAATGGAATGGAATGGAATGGAATGGAATGGAATGGAATGGAATGGAATGGAATGGAATGGAATGGAATGGAATGGAATGGAATGAAATGGAATGGAACCCGAATGGAATGGAATGGAATGGAATGGAATGGAATGGAATGGAATGGAATGGAATGGAATGGAATGGAATGGAATGGAATGGAATGGAATGGAATGGAATGGAATGGAATGGAATGGAATGGAATGGAATGGAATGGAATGGAATGGAATGGAATGGAATGGAATGGAATGTAATGGAATGGAATGGAATGGAATGGAATGGAATGGAATGCAAAACCTGAACGGAATGGAATGGAATGGAATGGAATGGAATGGAATGGAATGGAATGGAATGGAATAGAATGGAATGGAATAGAATGGAATGGAATGGAATGGAATAGAATGGAATGGAATGGAATGGAATAGAATGGAATGGAATGGAATGGAACGAAACGAAAGGAATGGAATGAAATGGAATTGAATGGAATGGAATGGAATGGAATGGAATGGAATGGAATAGAATGGAAAGGAAAGGAAAGGGAAGGGAGGGAGGGAAGGGAGAGAGAGAAGGAAAGGAAGGGAAGGGGAGGGAAGGAAGGAGGGAGAGAGAGAAAGGAAGGGAAGGGAGAGAAAGGGAAAGGGAGGGAAGGGAAAGAGAAGGAAAGGGAAGGGAAGGAAAGGGAGGGAGGCAGGGAAAGGGAGGGAGGGAAAGTGAAGGGAAGGAAAGGAAGGAAAGGGAGGGAAAGAGAAGGGAAGAGAAAAGGAAAGGAAGGGAGGGGAGGAAGGAAGGGAAAGGGAGGGGAAGGAAAGGAAGGGAGAGAAAGGAAGGAAAGGAAGGGGGAAGGGGAAGGAAGGAAGGAAGGGAAAGGGAGGGATGGATTGGAAGTGGGAGGGAAGGGAGGGAGGAAGGTGGGGAAGGAAGGGAAGGAGGAAGGAAGGAAGGGAAAGGAAGGAAAGGAAAGAGAGGAAAGCAAGGGAAGGGAAGGGAGGGAAGGAAGGAAGGAAAGAGAAGGAAGGAAGGGAAGGGAAGGAAGGAAAGGAAGGAAAGGAAGGGGAGGGAAGGGAAGGGAAGGGAGGGAAGGGAAGGGAGGGAGGGAAGGAGGGAAGGGAAGGGAGGGTAGGGAAGGGAAGGGAAGGGAAGGGAAGGGAAGGGAAGGGAAAGGGAAGGGAAAGGAAAGGAAAGGGAAGAGAAAGGAAAGGAAAGGGAAGGGGAAGGAAAGGAAAGGAAAGGAAAGGAAAGGGAAAGGAAGGGAAGGGAAGGGAAGGGAAGGGAAAGGGAAAGGGAAGGGAAAGGGGGATACCTAGTCAGTTGACAAACTGAATGCCTTCAACAGAAAGCTGAAACCATCCTCTCTTCAACAAGGACAAGGGGACGAAGCTTCCAAAGCTGTTTTCCCCGCAATTGCATTTTGAAGGTAAAAGTACCTTTTGAGGTGGAACTTGAGGTAGCGCAGGATGCCCCGGCTGGGCAGGAAGGTACAGCTCATACAGGTGAGGAGGTGCCAGTGGGCACAATTGGCCGAGCTGTTGGGCTGTGGCACATGATTGGTCTGCTTGATGAGCTGACAGTAGACCTCGTCTCGGAGCAGGCGCAGGTCGTGGCAGGTCTGGAGGATGCCCTGGATGATCGGGACCGGATCAGACACAGCCTCCATCTCCTGTAGAGAGTTGAAGATCTTCACTGCCTCGTCCTGCAGGCTGGCATAACCCTTCTCCTTTTGGACTGGGGGTAGGGAGAGGGGGAGAGCAAGAGAGAGAGAGAGAGAGAGAGAGAGACAGAGAGAGAGAGAAGAGAGAGAGAGAGAGAGAGAGAGAGAGATAGAGACAGAGAGACAGAGAGACAGAGAGAGACAGAGAGAAAAAGAGAGAGAGAGAGAGAGAGAGAGAGTGAATGAGAGAGAGAGAGAAAGTGAATGAGAAAGGGAGAGTTATGGTGGTCACTGCTTTATGCATTTCATTCCTAGCAAAATGGTTAATACAACTGTTGTCAAATACATGAGACCCTTTGCTCCACTAGGAGTTAAAATAAGTAAATCAAGTCCTTGCAGTGTAAAATATAAACTAGCTGTAATAAGTCCCTCCAGGGTCTTATAGGTGAACAACTCACGGTGGATGTTGACCTCCCCGTAAGGCAGAGGCAGCAGGGGGGAGTGGAGGGGGTGCTGGGTATATCTGAGGATAGGGTTCCTCCAGTACGTCTGTTCTACAGCCTCCACGTTCATACTGCTCTCCTGGGGGGAAAGGTCAGAGGTCAGAGGAATGTCTCAAGTTCCTTCATCATCACTAGCATCTCCTGAGCCTGGTCTCTATGTAGACAACAATATAACAATGGCTGATTGAGATCACAAACAGATCTGACATAAAATGACCACATCTCAGTATGCAGGCTGGTGATTGGCTGTACCTTGATGTCCCTGATGAGTTGCTGTGTGGGTGTCTCTATGGGAACCTTGCTGTCGACAGCCCCCTGTATGGCCGACGCCCAGCGCATAGCCTCGTTCAGTAGTTTGGTGTAGAGGTGGTACGAGTGTTTACGGCCGTGGACGATAATGTTCCAGTAACCTGGGGGGGGTAGACAGGAAGGAAGGAAGTTTAAGAACGTAGAAAAGTCTGGGGCTGCATCACAAAACAAATGGCCCCCTATTTCCTAGCTCACTATTTTGACACATACTGAGTGACTCAAGGAGCATTAAAGTAATATATATATATATATGATATGGTAGACAGACACATTCTTGCTGGAATGCGTTAGCCTGGTCCCGGATGTGTTTGTGTTGTCTTGACAACATTGAACACTTCCTATTCTCAGTCTCTACCTACCGGTGTCCTTGAAGACCTTCTCGTCGGGCTGGACCACAGAGCAGAGACTGTTGAGGACCAGGGTCCCCAGCTTGGACACACTGCGCTCTGAAGACTTGTAGTAGTCCAGAGAGGTAGAGGTCAATACAAACCATCTCTTCTTCAGCTTCAGACTAGTGCTCTTAGCCCTTATCTCCTTGTGAAGCCAACCTGGGAAGAGAGAGAGAAGGACACTAAGGTCCAGTACTGAGAACAGACAACAAACTGACTGTATAAACAATTATAGAGTAAATTGGCAGATCTATTAAAAGATAATCTTATTCAAAAGGATAACTCCACTTTATGCTCTAGTGCTGCCCAGTGTAACATCACCTTAAAGACACCATACAGGTACGCATGGATAAGAATGGACCCAGGTACGTATGGATAAGAATGGACCCAGGTACGTATGGATACAGGTAAGAATGGTGCATGTACTCCTGAGGTGCTGACCTGTTTCACCCTCTATAACCACTGTGATTATTATTTGGCCCTGCTGGTCATCTATAAACGTTTGAACATCTTGAAGAACGATCTGGCCTTAATGGCCATGTACTCTGATAATCTCCATCTGGCACAAAAGAGGACTGGCCACCCCTCAGAGCCTGGTTCCTCTCTACCCAGTACAGCCAGAAGAGGACTGGACACCCCTCAGAGCCTGGTTCCTCTCCACTCAGTACAGCCAGAAGAGGACTGGCCACCCCTCATAGCCTGGTTCCTCTCTAGGTTTCTTCCTAGGTTCTGGCCTTTCTAGGGAGTTTTTCCTAGCCAACGTGCTTCTGCACCTGCATTGCTTGCTGTTTGGGATTTTAGGCTGGGTTTCTGTACAGCACCTTTTTTTAAATTAAATTGCTAACTTTATCTAGGCAAGTCAGTTAAGAACAAATTCTTATTTTCAATGACGGCCTAGGAACAGTGGGTTAACTGCCTGTTCAGGGGCAGAACGACAGATTTGTACCTTGTCAGCTTTAACCACTAGGCTACCTGCCACCCCATCTGCTGATGTAAAAAGGCTTTATAAATTAATTTGATTGATTGATTGAGTTACGTATGGACAAGAATAGATACAGGTATGTATGGGTATGAATGGATACAGGTATGTATGGGTAAGAATGGATACAGGTATGTTTGGGTAAGAATGGATACAGGTATGTATGGGTATGAATGGATACAGGTATGAATGGATAAGAATGGATACATGTATGTATGGGTATGAATGGATACAGGTGTGAATGGATACAGGTGTGAATGGATACAGGTATGTATGGGTATGAATGGATACAGGTATGAATGGATACAGGTATGAATGGATACAGGTGTGTATGGGTAAGAATGGATACAGATATGTATGGGTATGAATGGATACAGATATGTATGGGTATGAATGGATACAGGTAAGAATGGATACAGGTATGAATGGATACAGGTAAGAATGGATACAGGTATGAATGGATACAGGTATGAATGGATACAGGTATGAATGGATACAGGTATGTATGGATAAGAATGGATACAGCTATGTATGGGTATGAATGGATACAGGTATGAATGGATACAGGTATGAATGGGTAAGAATGGATACAGGTATGAATGGATACAGGTATATGGATAAGAATGGATACAGGTATGTATGGGTAAGAATGGATACAGGTGTGTATGGGTATGAATAGATACAGGTATGTATGGGTATGAATGGATACAGGTATGAATGGATACAGGTATGAATGGATACAGGTATGAATGGATACAGGTATGTATGGATAAGAATGGATACAGCTATGTATGGGTATGAATGGATACAGGTATGAATGGATACAGGTATGTATGGGTAAGAATGGATACAGGTATGTATGGGTAAGAATGAATACAGGTATCTATGGGTAAGAATGGATACAGGAATGTATGGGTATGAATGGATACAGGTATGAATGGATACAGGTGTGAAATGGATACAGGTATGTATGGATACAGGTATGTATGGGTAAGAATGGATACAGGTATGAATGGATACAGGTATGAATGGATACAGGTATGAATGGATACGGGTGTGAAATGGATACAGGTATGTATGGGTAAGAATGGATACAGATATGTATGGGTATGAATGGATACAGGTAAGAATGGATACAGGTATGAATGGATACAGATATGTATGGGTATGAATGGATACAGGTATGAATGGATACAGGTGTGTATGGGTATGAATGGATACAGGTACGTATGGGTATGAATGGATACAGGTATGAATGGATACAGGTACGTATGGGTATGAATGGATACAGGTATGTATGGATATGAATGGATACAGGTGTGTATGGGTATGAATGGATACAGGTACGTATGGGTATGAATGGATACAGGTATGAATGGATACAGGTACGTATGGGTATGAATGGATACAGGTATGAATGGATACAGGTACGTATGGGTATGAATGGATACAGGTATGTATGGATATGAATGGATACAGGTGTGTATGGGTATGAATGGATACAGGTACGTATGGGTATGAATGGATACAGGTATGTATGGGTATGAATGGATACAGGTATGAATGGATACAGGTATGTATGGATATGAATGGATACAGGTGTGTATGGGTATGAATGGATACAGGTATGTATGGGTATGAATGGATACAGGTGTGTATGGATAAGAATAGATACAGGTATGTATGGGTATCAATGAATACAGGTATGTATGGGTATGAATGAATACAGGTATGTATGGTATGAATGGATACAGGTATGTATGGATACAGGTATGTATGGGTATGAATGGATACAGGTAAGTATGGGTATGAATCAGTGGATGCTGCTGAGGGGAGGACGGCTCATAATAATAACGGAGGGAATGGAATGGGATCAAACACATGGAAACCATCTTTCAAAAACAAGGACATTTCTACGTGACCCCAACCTTTTGAACGGTAGTGTAGGTCACTAACCTCTGACCAGGAAGTCCTGTCCGTCTATCCTGGCGTCTCCTTTAGGTTTCTGCAGCAGGCCGATCCAGTGGTGCATCTCTTCAGGCATCTCAGTGTTGCAGTGGATCACACGGTTAGCAGTGATGATGACAAACGAGTTGGGTCTGTCAGGGTTGTCTGACGCGCACACAGAGTCGATCAGTCCAACATCCACAGTTCCCTGTTTCACAATATTGGCATATCGTCAAACAACATGAACACATGTCTGTAACTCCTAGAGCGACCGACAGACAGTTGTTGTCACTGTTAATTTAATAATTGTTATGTGTATCACTTATCTTGGGCAACATTGACCCTGTTATTCATGCCATTAAAGCATATTGAATTTGAATTAACAGAGAGACAGATTTATTGATAGATAAATTAATTGATTGATAGATGTGATGCAGTGCCAGTCAGTGCCGTTTAAGATTGAGAAGGACAATATTATTTTATCATCACGGCCTTATTTCTATTACAGCGTACTGGATGACTGCCATTCATATTCACCCAGATCAATGTAACAGTGATAGGTTTAGGTTACTGCCATTCATATTCACCCAGATCAATGTAACAGTGACAGGTTTAGGTTACTGTCATTCATATTCACCCAGTTCAATGTAACAGTGACAGGTTTAGGTTACTGTCATTCATATGCACCCAGTTCAATGTAACAGTGACAGGTTTAGGTTACTGTCATTCATATTCACCCAGTTCAATGTAACAGTGACAGGTTTAGGTTACTGTCATTCATATTCACCCAGTTCAATGTAACAGTGACAGGTTTAGGTTACTGTCATTCATATTCCATTCACCCAGTTCAATGTATTGTAATATTTTAGCAGCAGCTAATGGGGATCCATAGTAAAATACAAACACAAATACCATGCTCAAAGGGATATTCAATGACTGCTTTGTTTTTTACCCATTTACCAATACAAGTCTTTGTGAGACATTAGAAAACCTCCCTGATCTTTGTGGTTGAATCGGTGTTGGAAATTCACTGCTCGACTGAGAGACCTTACAGATAATTGTATGTGTGTGGTACAGAGATGAGGTAGTCATAATGTTAAACACTATTATTGCACACAGAGTGAGTCCATGCAACTTATTATTACTTATTATGTGACTTGTTAAGCACATTTTTACTCCTGAACTTATTTAGTCTTGCCATAACAAAGGTGTTGAACACTTATTGACTCAAGACATTTCAGCTTTCATTTGTAATTAATTTGTAAACATTTTGAAAAACATAATTCCACTTTGACATGATGGGGTGTTGTGTGTAGGCCAGTGACACAAAATCTCAATTTAATCAATTTTCAATTCAGGCTGTAACAACAAAATGTGGAAAAAGTCAAGGGGTGTGAAAACTTTCTGAAGACTCTGTAGCTACTAGAACACGTTAGTAAACCCGCTACAATCACGCACTACAGTGTACAGTCAGCAAGCAGTTTAGCAGTTACACTGGCAGGCCCCGGAGGCGATAAATTAACTGAGAGCTTACATTGACTTGGAAGAGTTCCCGTGTTGGATAGCCTTAGCCAGCCAGCTAACATCAATTGCATTCCTCTCTGTTTGAAGCCAGGTGTTTGAGTAGGCTAAATTAGATAGCTGCATTAGCTAGCTAAGTAAGTGAAAGTTATTTTTTTTTAAACTAAAAATATAGCTAGCTCTCTCTCTCTCTCTGCTGCTTCTTCTTAATTTTGAAGAGACTAATTTATTCAAAACAGTTCAACTATTGTCTTTGAGTCAACTACTCATCACATTTTATACACTAGCTAGCTAACTGTAGCTTACGCTTCAGTACTAGATTCATTCTCTGATCCTTTGATTGGTTGGACAACAAAAGAGGCTTCTGAGGGGAGAATGACTCATAATAATGGCCAGAATGGAGCAAAAGGAATGGCATCAAACCCCTGGAAACCATGTGTTTGATGTATTTTACACCATTCCACTTGTTCTGCTCCAGTTATTACCACGAAGCCGTTCTCCCCAACTAAGGACCCACCAATCTCCTGTGGTAGACAACATGTCAGTTCACGCTGCAAGAGCTCTGATAGGTTTGAGGACATCTTCCGGAAGTTGTCATAATTACTGTGTAAGTCTATGGAAGGGGGTGAGAGCCATGAGCCTCCAAAGGTTTTGTATTGAAGTTAATGTACCCAGAGGAGGACAGAAGCAAGCTGTCCTCCGGCTACACCATGGTACAACCCTACAGAGTGCTGTTGAGGCTACTGTAGACCTTCTTTATAAAACAGTAAAGACCTGCTATAATAAGTTATATGGTAACGTGATATTTAGTATAGTTTTATCTAAAAAGGATCACTTTTAATATTTCACTAGTTGTATTCCTCCCCTTCCTCCTCTGAGGAGCCTCCACTGATGTGACAGAGGTGATACTGACCACAGCATTCTTGGGGTTGGCCTGCTCATGATGTATCTCCATCAGCTGGTCTGGACTGGCACTCTGGACACGACTCAGCACGTTGAACCAGCCACTGGAGGGAGAGAGAGAGAGAGGGGGGGGGGTAAGGTTCCACAGAGCAATACACTGGTGGACCACTAGGGGTAAACAACACTGGTGGACCACTAGGGGTAATACAACACTGGTGGACCACTAGGGGTAATACAACACTGGTGAACCACTAGGGGTAATACAACACTGGTGGACCACTAGGGGTACTACAACACTGGTGGACCACAAGGGGTAATACAACACTGGTGGACCACTAGGGGTAATACAACACTGGTGGACCACTAGGGGTAATACAACATCTATACAACACTGGTGGACCACTAGGGGTAATACAACATCTATACAACACTGGTGGACCACTAGGGGTAATACAACACTGGTGAACCACTAGGGGTAATACAACACTGGTGGACCACTAGGGGTAATACAACACTGGTGGACCACTAGGGGTAATACAACATCTATACAACACTGGGGGACCACTAGGGGTAATACAACACTGGTGGACCACTAGGGGTACTACAACACTGGTGGACCACTAGGGGTAATACAACACTGGGGGACCACTAGGGGTATTACAACACTGGTGGACCACTAGGGGTAATACAACACTGGTGAACCACTAGGGGTAATACAACACTGGTGGACCACTAGGGGTACTACAACACTGGTGGACCACTAGGGGTAATACAACACTGGGGGACCACTAGGGGTAATACAACACTGGTGGACCACTAGGGGTAATTCAACACTGGGGGACCACTAGGGGTAATACAACACTGGTGGACCACTAGGGGTAATACAACACTGGTGGACCACTAGGGGTAATACAACATCTATACAACACTGGTGAACCACTAGGGGTAATACAACATCTATACAACACTGGTGAACCACTAGGGGTAATACAACACTGGTGGACCACTAGGGGTATTACAACACTGGTGGACCACTAGGGGTATTACAACACTGGTGGACCACTAGGGGTAATACAACATCTATACAACACTGGTGGACCACTAGGGGTAATACAACATCTATACAACACTGGTGAACCACTAGGGGTAATACAACACTGGTGGACCACTAGGGGTATTACAACACTGGTGGACCACTAGGGGTAATACAACACTGGGGGACCACTAGGGGTATTACAACACTGGTGGACCACTAGGGGTAATACAACACTGGTGGACCACTAGGGGTAATACAACACTGGTGGACCACTAGGGGTAATACAACATCTATACAACACTGGTGGACCACTAGGGGTAATACAACATCTATACAACACTGGTGGACCACTAGGGGTAATACAACACTGGTGAACCACTAGGGGTAATACAACACTGGTGGACCACTAGGGGTAATACAACACTGGTGAACCACTAGGGGTAATACAACACTGGTGGACCACTAGGGGTAATACATCACTGGTGGACCACTAGGGGTAATACAACATCTATACAACACTGGGGGACCACTAGGGGTAATACAACACTGGTGGACCACTAGGGGTACTACAACACTGGTGGACCACTAGGGGTAATACAACACTGGGGGACCACTAGGGGTAATACAACACTGGTGGACCACTAGGGGTAATACAACACTGGTGGACCACTAGGGGTAATACAACACTGGTGGACCACTAGGGGTAATACAACACTGGTGAACCACTAGGGGTAATACAACACTGGTGAACCACTAGGGGTAATACAACACTGGTGAACCACTAGGGGTAATACAACACTGGTGGACCACTAGGGGTACTACAACACTGGTGGACCACTAGGGGTAATACAACACTGGGGGACCACTAGGGGTAATACAACACTGGTGGACCACTAGGGGTAATACAACACTGGGGGACCACTAGGGGTAATACAACACTGGTGGACCACTAGGGGTAATACAACATCTATACAACACTGGTGGACCACTAGGGGTAATACAACACTGGTGGACCACTAGGGGTAATACAACACTGGTGGACCACTAGGGGTAATACAACACTGGTGGACCACTAGGGGTAATACAACACTGGTGGACCACTAGGGGTAATACAACATCTATACAACACTGGTGGACCACTAGGGGTAATACAACACTGGTGGACCACTAGGGGTAATACAACACTGGTGGACCACTAGGGGTAATACAACATCTATACAACACTGGTGGACCACTAGGGGTACTACAACACTGGTGGACCACTAGGGGTAATACAACACTGGTGGACCACTAGGGGTAATACAACACTGGTGGACCACTAGGGGTAATACAACACTGGTGGACCACTAGGGGTAATACAACACTGGTGGACCACTAGGGGTAATACAACACTGGTGGACCACTAGGGGTAATACAACACTGGTAGACCACTAGGGGTAATACAACACTGGTGGACCACTAGGGGTAATACAACACTGGTGGACCACTAGGGGTAATACAACATCTATACAACACTGGTGGACCACTAGGGGTAATACAACATCTATACAACACTGGTGGACCACTAGGGGTAATACAACACTGGTGGACCACTAGGGGTAATACAACACTGGTGAACCACTAGGGGTAATACAACACTGGTGGACCACTAGGGGTAATACAACATCTATACAACACTGGTGGACCACTAGGGGTAATACAACACTGGTGGACCACTAGGGGTAATACAACACTGGTGGACCACTAGGGGTAATACAACACTGGTGGACCACTAGGGGTAATACAACACTAGTGGACCACTAGGGGTAATACAACATCTATACAACACTGGTGGACCACTAGGGGTAATACAACACTGGTGGACCACTAGGGGTAATACAACATCTATACAACACTGGTGGACCACTAGGGGTACTACAACACTGGTGGACCACTAGGGGTAATACAACACTGGTGGACCACTAGGGGTAATACAACACTGGTGGACCACTAGGGGTAATACAACATCTATACAACACTGGTGGACCACTAGGGGTAATACAACATCTATACAACACTGGTGGACCACTAGGGGTAATACAACACTGGTGGACCACTAGGGGTAAACAACACTGGTGGACCACTAGGGGTAATACAACACTGGTGAACCACTAGGGGTAATACAACACTGGTGGACCACTAGGGGTATTACAACACTGGTGAACCACTAGGGGTACTACAACACTGGCGAACCTCTAGGGGTAATACAACACTGGTGGACCACTAGGGGTAATACAACATCTATACAACACTGGTGGACCACTAGGGGTACTACAACTAACAGACCCATCTACTAACAGACCCATCTACTAACAGACCCATCTACTAACAGACATATCTACCAACTACTGACAGTCCCATCTACTAACAGACCCATCTACCATCTACTAACAGACCCATCTACCAACTACTAACAGACCCATCTACTAACAGACCCATCTACCAGCTACTAACAGACCCATCTACCAGCTACTAACAGACCCATCTACTAACAGACCCATCTACTAACAGACCCATCTACTAACAGACCCATCTACTAACAGACCCAGCTACTAACAGACATATCTACCAACTACTGACAGTCCCATCTACTGACAGTCCCATCTACTAACAGACCCATCTACCAGCTACTAACAGACCCATCTACCAGCTACTCTGTGTAAATGGCATGTGTCTAACAGACTACTGTCTGATTCTATAGTTCCCTGGTGTTGTAGACTCGACCGTGGACAGAAGAGAGCGAGAGTCTGGAGAAGAGGGCTAGAGACTGGACAGAAGAGGACTAGAGTCTGGAGAAGAGGGTTAGAGTCTGGAGGAGAGGGCTAGAGTTTTTCAACAGGACAATGACCCAACACACATCCAGGTTGTGTAAGGGCTAATTGACCAAGAAGGAGAGTTATGGAGTGCTGCATCAGATGACCTGGCCTCCACAATCTCGTGACCTTAACCCAATTGCGATGGTTTGGGATGAGTTGGACTGCCGAGTATGGAAAAGCAGCCAACAAGTGCTCAGCATATGTGGGAATTCCTTCAAGACTGTTGGAAAAGCAATCCGCATGAAGCTGGTTGAGAGAATTCCAAGAGTGTGCAAAGCTGTCATCAAGGCAAAGGGCGGCTACTTTGAAAAATCTCCAATATATAATATATTTAGATTTGTTTAAGACTTTTTGGGTTACTACATGATTCCATACATGTTATTTCATAGTTTTGATGTCTATTATCCTAAAATGTAGAAAATAGTCAAATAAAGAACCCCTGGAATGAGTAGGTGTGTCCAAACTTTTGACCAGTAGTGTATATAAGGGCTGCATGATGCGACTATAGACTATTGAGGATTTGAAAAGGTTGTGGAAGGACAATAGAGCCCTGAGTCCCAGACCATAAGGACCTGATAGAGGGACAATAGAGGCCTGAGTACCAGGCAGTTAGGACCTGATGGAAGGACAATAGAACCCTGAGTACCAGGCCAATAGGACCTGATGGAAGGACAATAGAGCCCTGAGTATCAGGCCAATAGGACCTGATGGAGGGACAATAGACCCCTGAGTACCAGGCAGTTAGGACCTGATGGAAGGACAATAGAGCCCTGAGTACCAGGCAGGTAGGACCTGATGGAGGGACAATAGACCCCTGAGTACCAGGCAGTTAGGACCTGATGGAAGGACAATAGAGCCCTGAGTATCAGGCCAATAGGACCTGATGGAGGGACAATAGAGCCCTGAGTACCAGGCAGTTAGGACCTGATGGAAGGACAATAGAGCCCTGAGTACCAGGCAGTTAGGACCTGATGGAGGGACAATAGAGCCCTGAGTACCAGGCAGTTAGGACCTGATGGAAGGACAATAGAACCCTGAGTACCAGGCCATTAGGACCTGATGGAGGGACAATAGAGCCCTGAGTATCAGGCCATTAGGACCTGATAGAGGGACAATAGAGCCCTGAGTACCAGGCAGTTAGGACCTGATGGAAGGACAATAGAGCCCTGAGTACCAGGCAGGTAGGACCTGATGGAGGGACAATAGAGCCCTGAGTACCAGGCAGTTAGGACCTGATGGAAGGACAATAGAGCCCTGAGTATCAGGCCAATAGGACCTGATGGAGGGACAATAGAGCCCTGAGTACCAGGAAGTTAGGACCTGATGGAAGGACAATAGAGCCCTGAGTACCAGGCAGTTAGGACCTGATGGAGGGACAATAGAGCCCTGAGTACCAGGCAGTTAGGACCTGATGGAAGGACAATAGAACCCTGAGTACCAGGCCATTAGGACCTGATGGAGGGACAATAGAGCCCTGAGTATCAGGCCATTAGGACCTGATAGAGGGACAATAGAGCCCTGAGTACCAGGCCATTAGGACCTGATGGAGGGACAATAGAGCCCTGAGTACCAGGCCAATAGGACCTGATGGAGGGACAATAGAGCCCTGAGTACCAGGCAGTTCAGGACCTGATGGAGGGACAATAGAGCCCTGAGTACCAGGCAGTTAGAACCTGATGGTGGGACATTAGAGCCCTGAGTACCAGGCAGTTAGGACCTGATGGAGGGACAATAGAGCCCTGAGTACCAGGCCATTAGGACCTGTTGGAGGGACAATAGAGCCCTGAGTACCAGGCCAATAGGACCTGATGGAGGGACATTAGAGCCCTGAGTACCAGACTGTTAAGACCTGATGGAGGGACAATAGAGCCCTGAGTATGAGACCATTAGGACCTGATAGAGGGACAATAGAGCCCTGAGTACCAGGCCATTTGGACCTGATGGAGGGACAATTGATTCCTGAGTACCACGCCATTAGGACCTGATGGTCGTTAGTGAGTTGGGTCGGCTACTACTAAGGCATGTACAGAGTGCATAAGAGGATATTACCGTGACTCAACAGTCATGTAGAATATTACTGCCGGTGTGGCGTTGTCTGAACATACCTGGCATCTTCAGGAGTCTCTGCGTAGATGTGGTAGGTTCTCTCTTCAGTCACAATGTTCAGAGAATTCTCCTTGGCATGGTTATCTACTATGTCCCTGTAGACAGCAGGAATTGGAGAATTTAGGTTAGCTGCAGTAGGCCAACATTGCATTTCATCGGAAATGACACCAGGGCTCTGTCCAAAATGGAACACTAGTGCACTATTTTTGACAAGGGCCTATAGCATTAAAAGTAGTGCACTACATAGGGAATAGGGTGCCATTTGGGACACAACCCAGGCTCTTACTTGGCGGAGCGGATGTCGATGGTCCCCCTCAGTTTCTCCTCGCTGTCGCTCTCAAAGTACATGAGTTTATCGTCTCTCAGTACGAACCAGCGCAGCTTCCAGTTCCGTCTGGATAGAGTGGACATGCCACCTCCCTTTTTATACAGCCAGCCACTCTTCAGACTGTCCTGCTTAGCCCTGAACCACATGAAGGTTTCGTCCTTCAACACACACCACCTCCGTCGCCACGGGATCATCAGTCCACCTGGGAGAGAGAGATTGTCACATTACCTTTCTTCTTCCACCAGCTTGGTTATATGTTTACTTTGGCAACGCAAGTTTGGAAGTTAACTTTCCATGCCAATAAAGTGTATTAAATTGAACTGAATTGAGCGAGAGAGATGGGGGGGGATAGAAAAAGAGGGAAGAGAGATGAGAGAGAGGAATAGGGAAATAAGGAGAGAGGGGAGAGTGAGAGAAATAGAGAAATAGGGAGAGAGAGGAGAGAGAGGGGGGAGAGAGAGAAGGCAGTTAGAAGGGAGAGAAAGTGGAGAGAGAGAAGGGAGTTAGAAGGGAGAGAAAGAGGAGAGAGAGAGAGGGGAGAGAAAGAGGGGAGAGGGGAGAGAGAGGAATAGAGAAATAGGGAAGAGAGAGCGGGGGAGAGAGAGAGGGATAGAGAAATAGAGGAGAGAGAGGAGAGAGAGAGAGGAATAGAGACAGAGGGGGAGAGAGAGAGGGGAGAGAGGGGGGGAGAGAGAGAAGGCAGTTAGAAGGGAGAGAAAGTGGAGAGAGAGAAGGGAGTTAGAAGGGAGAGAAAGAGGAGAGAGAGAGAGGGGAGAGAAAGAGGGGAGAGGGGGAGAGAGAGGAATAGAGAAATAGGGAAGAGAGAGCGGGGGAGAGAGAGAGGGAGAGAGAAATAGAGGAGAGAGAGGAGAGAGAGAGGAATAGACACAGAGGGGGAGAGAGAGAGGGGAGAGAGAGGAATAGAGAGAGAGGAGGGAGAGAGAGAGAGAGGGGGGGGAGAAATAGAGAAAGAGAGGGAAAGAGAGAGAGAGAGGTCCACTCCCCAACCAAGAATATGTGTACTAGACTACTGGAGCTCTACAACATAACAGAAGCCTGCTAGACTACTGGAGCTCTACAACATAACAGAAGCCTGCTAGACTACTGGAGCTCTACAACATAACAGAAGCCTGCTAGACTACTGGAGCTCTACAACATAACAGAAGCCTGCTAGACTACTGGAGCTCTACAACATAACAGAAGCCTGCTAGACTACTGGAGCTCTACAACATAACAGAAGCCTGCTAGACTACTGGAGCTCTACAACATAACAGAAGCCTGCTAGACTACTGGAGCTCTACAACATAACAGAAGCCTGCTAGACTACTGGAGCTCTACAACATAACAGAAGCCTGCTAGACTACTGGAGCTCTACAACATAACAGAAGCCTGCTAGACTACTGGAGCTCTACAACATAACAGAAGCCTGCTAGACTACTGGAGCTCTACAACATAACAGAAACCTGCTAGACTACTGGAGCTCTACAACATAACAGAAGCCTGCTAGACTACTGGATCTCTACAACATAACAGGTGCCTGAAACATCTACATGCCTGTCGACCAGTGGTTTATCTAGTATCTGTCCCAAATAGCACCATATCCCCTATGGGCCCTGGTCAAAAGTAGTGCACTATATAGGGAATAGGGTGCCATTGGTGAATGTACTCACCCTTCATGTAGAGGTAGCTGTGAAAGTATGGAGGCCCAGAGCCGTTCAGTATATTGACCCTTCCATTGGAGACCTCCTCGTCTGTGTCCACATAACCATCGGTGCTTGTGTCACTGTCGATAAACTGAACATCACATACATAGACATATTATTACACAGCTAATGTCTAGCCTGAGCACACACATATCTGGGACCAGGCTAGGATAGTATGGTTCTGTTATAGATCTGGGACCAGGCTAGGATAGTATGGTTCTGTTATAGATCTGGACCAGGCTAGGATAGTATGGTTCTGTTACAGATCTGGGACCAGGCTAGGATAGTATGGTTCCGTTATAGATCTGGGACCAGGCTAGGATAGTATGGTTCTGTTGTAGGTCTGGGACTAGGCTAAGATAGTATGGTTCTGTTGTAGGTCTGGGACCAGGCTAGGATAGTATGGTTCTGTTATAGATCTGGACCAGGCTAGGATAGTATGGTTATGTTAGTGATGTTATAGGTCTGGAACCAGGCTAGGATACTATGGTTCTGTTATAGGTCTGGGACCAGGCCAGGATAGTATGGTTCTGTTATTAGTCTGGGACCAGGCCACAAAAGGTCTATCTGACTGAAAGGTCTTTCTACTATTTGAATCATGTATATATATATATATATACACTCCTTAAACGCTAGTAAAACCAAATGAATCATGTATATATTATTTTATCCATACTGGATATTTTTCTGCCACCCTGAGATTCAGGGTCAGTGGTCAGGTATTCTGCCGCTGTGTACTCTCTGTTTAAGGCCAAATGGCATTCTAGTTTGCTCTGTTTTTTTGTTGATTCTTTCCAATGTGTGATTTGGTTGGGTCTAATTGTGTTGCTGTCCTGGGGCTCACTCTCTCTCAGTCATAGAATTTGTTTAATTTTGGAGTATAGGGTATAGCAGGGAAGGGCAACTTAGATGGGGGTGGGGGCCACCAACTTAGATGAGGTTGGGGGTCACCAACTTAGATGGGGTTGGGGGCCACCAACTTAGATGGGGTTGGGGGCTACCAACTTAGATGGGGTTGGGGGCCACCAACTTAGATGGGGTTGGGGTCCACCAACTTAGATGGGGTTGGGGGCTACCAACTTAGATGGGGTTGGGGGCCACCAACTTAGATGGGGGTGGGGGCCACCAACTTAGATAACTGATGATCAATGGGCCCCACCCCGTTCGGTAATTCGACAATGCTTACTACAAGTTTAGATTCAGCAGCTGACCGCTAGACTAATTTACCAACTAACTGACCTATTAATCTAACTGTCAACAGTAAGTTGGGTCCTCGACTGGGTACCTGGTCTGCAAAGGGGGGTGGTGACCGCCAGTTGCCCATCCCGAGGCTAGACCAATTACATAACAAAGATGTCTTAAATCAGCCATGTGTCATATGTGGTTGGCTATGTATTGTATAACAGCACGATTATTAATTTAATTCAGGGTTTTTTCAGGCTTGGGCTCATAGATGGACCGATGCTTATGCATCAGCTCTAATATGCTTATGGGTGTTTTGAATGAATCATCACCTTTAGAAAGGGCTGTCCAGTTTGTTGTTAGGCTTTGAAACAACATCCACAACAAACATGTTTTACACTGTTAAAACCTGCTGTTGAACTGCTTTCCTCAAATTAATCATTACAAGGAGGTGAGTTAGAGTGGTTAAAGGGACAATAGAGCCCGGAGTACCAGGCCATTAGGACCTGATGGAGGGACAATAGAGCCTTGAGTACCAAGCCATTAGGACCTGATGAAGGGACAATAGAGCCCTGAGTACCAGGCCATTAGGGACAATAGAGCCCTGAGTACCAGGCCATTAGGATCTGATGGAGGGACAATAGAGCCCTGAGCACCAGGCCATTAGGACCTGATGGTATTTAGCAAGTTATGTACCACCAAAGCATGTCTAGAGTGCAGAAAAAGGAGATTGCTGTGACTCAACGTTCATGTGGAATTTTACTGCGGTCATGACTCGTGATTGCCCGTGTGGCGGTAACACGATCACCACAACAGCTCTAGCTGTAGTCTGTCAAGCCAGAACAATATGACTGGGAGCCATGTGATCTGTGAAACACATGCTGCAGAAGGATGTACTTCCGTCCAACGGATCTGTGTAGCTAGATATGAGTAGTACTCGGTCAATATAAGGACAATCCATTTCAATGTACATCTACTGTAACACCGTATCATAACGACTAAAAAGCTAAAGGCTCTTTTAACACTTTCAGTTTGTAGATCTGTTTCAGTATATCAATCTGTTTCAATATATATCGATCTGTTTCAATATATATCGATCTGTTTCAATATATATCAATCTGTTTCAATATATATCAATCTGTTTCAATATATATCGATCTGTTTCAATATATATCAATCTGTTTCAATATATATCAATCTGTTTCAATATATATCGATCTGTTTCAATATATATCAATCTGTTTCAATATATATCAATCTGTTTCAATATATATCAATCTGTTTCAGTATATCAATCTGTTTCAATATATATCAATCTGTTTCAGTATATCAATCTGTTTCAATATATATCAATCTGTTTCAGTATATATCAATCTGTTTCAGTATATATCAATCTGTTTCAGTATATCAATCTGTTTCAATATATATCAATCTGTTTCAGTATATATCAATCTGTTTCAATATATATCAATCTGTATCAGTATATATCAATCTGTTTCAGTATATATCAATCTGTTTCAGTATATATCAATCTGTTTCAATATATATCAATCTGTTTCAGTATATATCAATCTGTTTCAGTATATATCAATCTGTTTCAGTATATCAATCTGTTTCAATATATATCAATCTGTTTCAGTATATCAATCTGTTTCAATATATATCAATCTGTTTCAGTATATCAATCTGTTCCAATATATATCAATCTGTTTCAGTATATATCAATCTGTTTCAGTATATCAATCTGTTTCAATATATATCAATCTGTTTCAGTATATCAATCTGTTTCAATATATATCAATCTGTTTCAATATATATCAATCTGTTTCAATATATATCAATCTGTATATCGATCTGTTTCAATATATATCAATCTGTTTCAATATATATCAATCTGTATCAGTATATCAATCTGTTTCAATATATATCAATCTGTTTCAGTATATCAATCTGTTTCAATATATATCGATCTGTTTCAATATATATCGATCTGTTTCAATATATATCAATCTGTATATCGATCTGTTTCAATATATATCAATCTGTTTCAATATATATCGATCTGTTTCAATATATATCAATCTGTATATCGATCTGTTTCAATATATATCGATCTGTTTCAATATATATCAATCTGTTTCAATATATATCAATCTGTTTCAATATATATCGATCTGTTTCAATATATATCAATCTGTTTCAATATATATCAATCTGTTTCAATATATATCAATCTGTTTCAGTATATCAATCTGTTTCAATATATATCAATCTGTTTCAGTATATCAATCTGTTTCAATATATATCAATCTGTTTCAATATATATCAATCTGTTTCAATATATATCAATCTGTTTCAATATATATCAATCTGTTTCAATATATATCGATCTGTTTCAATATATATCAATCTGTTTCAATATATATCAATCTGTTTCAATATATATCAATCTGTTTCAGTATATCAATCTGTTTCAATATATATCAATCTGTTTCAGTATATCAATCTGTTTCAATATATATCAATCTGTTTCAGTATATCAATCTGTTTCAATATATATCAATCTGTTTCAGTATATCAATCTGTTTCAATATATATCAATCTGTTTCAATATATATCAATCTGTTTCAATATATATCAATCTGTTTCAGTATATCAATCTGTTTCAATATATATCAATCTGTTTCAATATATATCGATCTGTTTCAATATATATCAATCTGTATATCGATCTGTTTCAATATATATCAATCTGTTTCAATATATATCGATCTGTTTCAATATATATCAATCTGTATATCGATCTGTTTCAATATATATCAATCTGTTTCAGTATATATCAATCTGTTTCAATATATCGATCTGTTTCAATATATATCGATCTGTTTCAATATATATCGATCTGTTTCAATATATATCAATCTGTTTCAGTATATATCAATCTGTTTCAATATATCGATCTGTTTCAATATATATCGATCTGTTTCAATATATATCGATCTGTTTCAATATATATCGATCTGTTTCAGTATATCGATCTGTTTCAATATATATCGATCTGTTTCAATATATATCGATCTGTTTCAGTATATATCAATCTGTTTCAATATATATCGATCTGTTTCAGTATATCGATCTGTTTCAGGATATCAATCTGTTTCAGGATATCAATCTGTTTCAGTATATCGATCTGTTTCAATATATATCGATCTGTTTCAGTATATCGATTTGTTTCAACATATCAATCTTGAAAAGAGCGGATGCTTAATGACTAACATGTAAATGTAGTACAAGTATGTAAACATAATACTCACAGAGTCTGAGCTGCCTCTGAAGGAGTCCAGGCTGTTCTGAGTACAGGATGATTTCCTCAGCACCTCCTCATCAGTAGCATGTCCGTCCGTGATACTGGCTCCGTCTCCCGAGCCTGTACTCCCCTGCACCTCCTCAAACTCCTCCTGGTCACAGTCTGACTCTGTGTCTGGTAGGATGCTAAAGGAGATCTCCTCCCTGGCTCCTGGGACAGGCACAGTGGGCATAAAGTCTACCCTAGAGGGAGCCACGTCTCCTCTTCTCACTGGCACAGCCTCAGGGACTGTGGTGGGCATAACATCTACCCTGGCGCAGGGTCTGTTGGGTATAACCTCAAATCTTCTGGGTACTCTGTTGATGTCTGGAGCCACCTCTGTTCTCCTGGTGGGTTGGTGGCACAAAGCTTTACCTCCTCCGGTGGTGAGGGCAGGGAGAGGAGGTGGAGCAGGGTGGTGTGTAGGGACACTAGATCCATAGGAGGTGAGGGGGTAGTAAACAGGGGGGCAACACGGGGCCTTTGAGAGGGCCAGGGCCTGTGCTACTAGTCCCTCAGCGAAGGCCGGAGGTGGAGGAGGGAGGGAGGAGAAGAGCTCCTGGTCCAGAGGGATCTCCGCAGGGAGAGGGAAGTCAGGAAGGGGGATACCACTACCGGGACACTCCTTCTTAGCATGGAAGCCCTCATCCACCTCCTCCACCTCCTCCTCGGCCCGGGCCAGGGGAGCGGTGCTCTCTGAGGGGTCGTGGAGATTCTCCTCGCTGGACAGACTCTGTTCCAGACCCCCAAAGTCCAGGAGCTCCAGGAACTCTGTAGCCACGCGAGACGCCTCCTTCTCCAGCCGGTAGATCTCTGCGTCCCTCCTCTGCCGGAGCTCCTCCCCGTTCCCTCCAAGGCCGTCCCCTAACATGGACACCCCGTCCTCCTTCTGGCGCTGCAGCCTCTCAATCTCCTTCTCCAGCCGAAGGATCTCCTCCATCTGACGGGACTCCTCCTCGGAGGTGTGGGGGTGCAGGGAGTGGGACAGGGACACCTCCTTGTGGTACACCTCCTCATGGGGAGCAAGATACTCCATCCTCAGGGAGTTCCTAAAGGGAGAGAAGAAGAGAAAGAACATGATTAGATGGTTCAACTGATGTCTAACAGTACAGTACCAGTGTATGTTGGTTGGCTGATGGCTGATAGTACAGTACCAGTGTATGTTGGTTGGCTGATGGCTGACAGTACAGTACCAGTGTATGTTGGTTGGCTGATGGCTGATAGTACAGTACCAGTGTATGTTGGTTGGCTGATGGCTGATAGTACAGTACCAGTGTATGTTGGTTGGCTGATGTCTGACAGTACAGTACCAGTGTATGTTGGTTGGCTGATGGCTGACAGTACAGTACCAGTGTATGTTGGTTGGCTGATGGCTGACAGTACAGTACCAGTGTATGTTGGTTGGTTGGCTGATGGCTGACAGTACAGTACCAGTGTATGTTGGTTGGTTGGCTGATGTCTGACAGTACAGTACCAGTGTATGTTGGTTGGCTGATAGTACAGTACCAGTGTATGTTGGTTGGCTGATGGCTGACAGTACAGTACCAGTGTATGTTGGTTGGCTGATGGCTTACAGTACAGTACCAGTGTATGTTGGTTGGCTGATGGCTGACAGTACAGTACCAGTGTATGTTGGTTGGCTGATGGCTGACAGTACAGTACCAGTGTATGCTGGTTGATTGGTTGGTTGGCTGATGGTACAGTACCACTGAATGTTTGTTGGCTGATGGCTGACAGTACCAGTGTATGTTGGTTGGCTGATGGCTGACAGTACAGTACCAGTGTATGTTGGTTGGCTGATGGCTGACAGTACAGTACCAGTGTATGTTGGTTGGTTGGCTGATGGCTGACAGTACAGTACCAGTGTATGTTTGTTGGCTGATAGTACAGTACCAGTGTATGTTGGTTGGTTGGCTGATGCCTGACAGTACAGTACCAGTGTATGTTGGTTGGCTGATGGCTGACAGTACAGTACCAGTGTATGTTGGTTGGTTGGCTGATGGCTGACAGTACAGTACCAGTGTATGTTGGTTGGTTGGTTGGCTGATGGTACAGTACCAGTGAATGTTTGTTGGCTGATGGCTGACAGTACAGTACCAGTGTATGTTGGTTGGCTGATGGCTGATAGTACAGTACCAGTGTATGTTGGTTGGCTGATAGTACAGTACCAGTGTATGTTGGTTGGCTGATGGCTGACAGTACAGTACCAGTGTATGTTGGTTGGCTGATGGCTGACAGTACAGTACCAGTGTATGTTGGTTGGCTGATGGCTGATAGTACAGTACCAGTGTATGTTTGTTGGCTGATAGTACAGTACCAGTGTATGTTGGTTGGTTGGCTGATGCCTGACAGTACAGTACCAGTGTATGTTGGTTGGCTGATGGCTGACAGTACAGTACCAGTGTATGTTGGTTGGTTGGCTGATGGCTGACAGTACAGTACCAGTGTATGTTGGTTGGTTGGTTGGCTGATGGTACAGTACCAGTGAATGTTTGTTGGCTGATGGCTGACAGTACAGTACCAGTGTATGTTGGTCGGCTGATGGCTGATAGTACAGTACCAGTGTATGTTGGTTGGCTGATAGTACAGTACCAGTGTATGTTGGTTGGCTGATGGCTGACAGTACAGTACCAGTGTATGTTGGTTGGCTGATGGCTGACAGTACAGTACCAGTGTATGTTGGTTGGCTGATGGCTGACAGTACCAGTGTATGTTGGTTGGCTGATGGCTGATAGTACAGTACCAGTGTATGTTGGTTGGCTGATGGCTGACAGTACAGTACCAGTGGATGTTGGTTGGCTGATGGCTGACAGTACCAGTGTATGTTGGTTGGCTGATGGCTGATAGTACAGTACCAGTGTATGTGGGTTGGCTGATGGCTGACAGTACAGTACCAGTGTATGTTGGTTGGTTGGCTGATGGCTGACAGTACAGTACCAGTGTATGTTGGTTGGTTGGCTGATGTCTGACAGTACAGTACCAGTGTATGTTGGTTGGCTGATGGCTGACAGTACAGTACCAGTGTATGTTGGTTGGCTGATGGCTGACAGTACAGTACCAGTGTATGTTGGTTGGCTGATAGTACAGTACCAGTGGATGTTGATTGGCTGATGGCTGACAGTACAGTAACAGTGTATGTTGGTGTACCTGTTGTTAGCTGTAGTGTTTTTCTTCTCTTCCTGTCCGTTGCTAAGCTCCTCCTCTTTTCTACTCAGTGCTTCATGCTCCTGTTGTAGTCTCAGTCTCTCCTCGTTCTTCCTCAACTCCTCCAGCTCTAACACCCTTTGTCTCTCCTCCTCTTCCTCTCTCCTTCTCCGCTCTTCTTCCTCTCTCCTCCTCCGCTCCTCCTCCTCTTCCTCCCTCCTCCTCCGTTCCTCCTGCTCTCGTCTCGTCTCCTCTTCCAGCCTCCTGCTCTCCTCCTCCCTCCTCCTCCTCTCCTCCTCCTCCCTCCTCCTTTTCTCCTCAGAGAGCTGTCGATAGAGGCCTCGGGCCAGCCGACCACGTTGGTGTTTCTGGAGAAGGACAGCTGCAGCGCGGAGCCGCAGGAACACACGTCTCCAGAAGTGAGCCCTGTAGTTCTTCTGGATGATGATGGTGCTGGTCAGGACCCTCTTATAGTGCTTCCTATGGGGAGGGGCCCACACAAGGCAAGTCACTGTCTGGCTGTCCACTCATTGTTCAAACAACATTTCACCCACAATGTCCCTCTCCCTCACCCACAGGACCCCCACCCTGACTCTCCACTCTACTCTATCTGGATCTCTACTCGCTACTCTACTCTGTCTGGAGCTCTACTCGCTACTCTACTCTGTCTGGAGCTCTACTCTACTCTGTTTAGAGCTCTACTCTACTCTGTTTAGAGCTCTACTCTACTCTGTTTAGAGCTCTACTCTACTCTGTTTAGAGCTCTACTCTACTCTGTTTAGAGCTCTACTCTCTACTTTACTCTACTCTGTCTGGAGCTCTACTCGCTACTTTACTCTACTCTGTCTGGATCTCTACTCTACGCTGACTGGAGCTCTACTCTCTCCTCTACTCAAACAAAAACTAGATCAACTGTATTTTATAAAATAATATGTTAGAGCACTAAACAATCATGACATTGAAACTGTAGGACTGTCTAATCTTTCTAGAAATGGTAGCAGCAGCTAGATGTTAATCAAGGTTCGTAATATCCACAATACTGATAGACTATTGAGAATATATTGTTGTTGCTCTTAAAATGTAATTACTATCCTTATCAGCCTGGTCTCTGAGAAAAACATAGAATATTTTACTAAAATCTGTGCCACTCCATTTAGTATGATATGTTTCTTTACGTTAGGTTACATTACATTAACTACCAGATGTAAGATAATACATGTGCATCTGGGACACTCAAGTATGGTAGTATGGTATGTTTGGTATGGACAGTAGGTTAACAATGTAGCATATCATACTAAAGCAGTCGAACATAGCATATCAGACTAAAGCAGTCGAACATAGCATATCATACTAAAGCAGTCGAACGTAGCATATCATACTTAAAGCAGTCGAACGTAGCATATCATACTTAAAGCAGTCGAACGTAGCATATCATACTTAAAGCAGTCGAACGTAGCATATCATACTTAAAGCAGTCGAACGTAGCTTATCATACTTAAAGCAGTCGAACGTAGCATATCATACTAAAGCAGTCGAACATAGCATATCATACTAAAGCAGTCGAACATAGCATATCAAATTTAAAGCAGTCGAACATAGCATATCGTACTAAAGCAGTCGAACGTAGCATATCATACTAAAGCAGTCGAACATAGCATATCGTACTAAAGCAGTCGAACATAGCATATCATACTAAAGCAGTCGAACATAGCATATCCTACTAAAGCAGTCGAACATAGCATATCATACTAAAGCAGTCGCACATAGCATATCATACTAAACGGGTTCAATTAAGACGTAGGATACTATACGTCCTACAATTCATTTTAGGTAGGCCAATGTAATGTAATCGAAAGTAAAGTAACATATATTAACTAGAGTGGCACAGATTTGAGTAAAAATATAATAGATTTTGCTTTGAGACCAGGTTGCCTTTATAGCTTGATAATCCAGATATGACTGGTTCTATGTATCTAGACACTGTTACGGATCTTCCTACACTTATTCTGGAACACATTTTAAATATTCCAAACACAGTCCAAACACAGTCCAAACACATTCCAAACAATCCAAACAGTCCAAACACAGTCCAAACACAGACCAAACACAGACCAAACACAGTCCAAACAGAGACCAAACACAGTCCAAACACAGTCCAAACACAGTCCAAACACAGTCCAAACAGTCCAAACACAGTCCAAACAGTCTAAACACATTCCAAAGACAGTCCAAACACAGTTCAAACACAGTCCAAACAGTCAACAGTCCAAACACAGTCCAAACAGTCCAAACACATTCCAAACAATCCAAACACAGTCCAAACACATTCCAAACAATCCAAACAGTCCAAACACATTCCAAAGACAGTCCAAACACAGTCCAAACACATTCCAAACACAGTCCAAACAAAGTCCAAACAGTCCAAACACATTCCAAACAGTCCAAACACAGTCCAAACAATCCAAACACAGTCCAAACACATTCCAAACAATCCAAACACAGTCCAAACAGTACAAACACATTCCAAAGACAGTCCAAACACATTCCAAACAGTCCAAACAGTCCAAACACAGTCCAAACACAGTCCAAACACAGTCCAAACAGTCCAAAGACATTCCAAACACAGTCCAAACAGTCCAAACACATTCCAAAGACAGTCCAAACACAGTCCAAACACAGTCCAAACACAGTCCAAACAGTCCAAACACATTCCAAACAATCCAAACACAGTCCAAACACATTCCAAACAATCCAAACACAGTCCAAACACAGTCCAAACACAGTCCAAACAGTCTAAACACATTCCACACAATCCAAACAGTCCAAACACAGTCCAAACACAGTCCAAACACAGTCCAAACACAGTCCAAACACAGTCCAAACACAGACCAAAGACAGTCCAACCACAGTCCAAACAGTCCAAACACAGTTCAAACAGTCCAAACACAGTCCAAACACAGTCCAAACAGTCCAAACACAGTCCAAAGACAGTCCAAACAGTCCAAACACAGTCCAAACAGTCCAAACACAGTCCAAACACAGTCCAAACAGTCCAAACACAGTCCAAACACAGTCCAAACAGTCCAAACACAGTCCAAACAGTCCAAACACAGTCCAAACAGTCCAAACAGTCCAAACAGTCCAAACAGTCCAAACACAGTCCAAACACAGTCCAAACAGTCCAAACAGTCCAAACAGTCCAAACACAGTCCAAACACAGTCCAAAGACAGTCCAAACACAGTCCAAACACAGTCCAAACACAGTCCAAACAGTCCAAACACAGTCCAAACACAGTCCAAACAGTCCAAACACAGTCCAAACACAGTCCAAACAGTCTAAACACATTCCAAAGACAGTCCAAACACAGTTCAAACACAGTCCAAACAGTCAACAGTCCAAACAGTCCAAACACAGTCCAAACACAGTCCAAACACATTCCAAACAATCCAAACACAGTCCAAACAGTCCAAACACAGTCCAAACACATTCCAAACACAGTCCAAACAAAGTCCAAACAGTCCAAACACAGTCCAAACAGTCCAAACACAGTCCAAACAATCCAAACACAGTCCAAACACATTCCAAACAATCCAAACACAGTCCAAACAGTACAAACACAGTCCAAAGACAGTCCAAACACATTCCAAACAGTCCAAACAGTCCAAACACAGTCCAAACACAGTCCAAACACAGTCCAAACACAGTCCAAACAGTCAAAACAGTCCAAACAGTCCAAACAGTCCAAAGACATTCCAAACACAGTCCAAACACATTCCAAACAATCCAAACACAGTCCAAACACAGTCCAAACAGTCCAAACACAGTCCAAACACATTCCAAACAATCCAAACAGTCCAAACAGTCCAAACACAGTCCAAACAGTCTAAACACATTCCACACAATCCAAACAGTCCACACACAGTCCAAACACAGTCCAAACACAGTCCAAACACAGTCCAAAGACAGTCCAAAGACAGTCCAAACAGTCCAAACACAGTCCAAACACAGTCCAAACAGTCCAAACACAGTCCAAACACAGACCAAAGACAGTCCAACCACAGTCCAAACAGTCCAAACACAGTTCAAACAGTCCAAACAGTCCAAACACAGTCCAAACACAGTCCAAACACAGTCCAAACACAGTCCAAAGACAGTCCAAACACAGTCCAAACACGGTCCAAACAGTCCAAACACAGTCCAAACACAGTCCAAACAGTCCAAACACAGTCCAAACACATTCAAAACAGTCCAAACACAGTCCAAACACAGTCCAAACAGTCCAAACACAGTCCAAACACAGTCCAAACAGTCCAAACACAGTCCAAACACGGTCCAAACAGTCCAAACAGTCCAAACACAGTCCAAACACAGTCCAAACAGTTCAAACACAGTCCAAACAGTCCAAACAGTCCAAACACAGTCCAAACAGTCCAAACACAGTCCACACACAGTCCAAAGACAGTCCAAACAATCCAAACACAGTCCAAACAGTCCAAACACAGTCCAAAGACAGTCCAAACACAGTCCAAACACAGTCCAAACACAGTCCAAACAGTCCAAACAGTCCAAACACAGTCCAAACACAGTCCAAACAGTCTAAACAGTCCAAACACAGTCCAAACAGTCCAAACACAGTCCAAACACAGTCCAAACACAGTCCAAACAGTCCAAACACAGTCCAAACAGTCCAAACACAGTCCAAACACAGTCCAAACACAGTCCAAACACAGTCCAAACACAGTCCAAACAGTCCAAACAGTCCAAACACAGTCCAAACAGTCCAAACACAGTCCAAACACAGTCCAAACACAGTCCAAACACAGTCCAAACAGTCCCCAACAGGCCCAGCTCCAGTACTCACCTTGCCACATAGCTGAGTATGTGTGCCCGGATCACCATGCCCGCCTGTCTCCGCACCTCTTCCCTCTCCTTCTCCAGCCGGTGTTCCAGCTCTTCCTTCAGGAACACCTGCAGGACATGACACATGACACGTCCAGTCAGAGAGAGGGATGGAGGTTAGGTCCGCACGGCACGGCCCGCACGGCACGGTCGGGTAGGGCAGAGAGAGGGGGGTGGTGGAGGTTAGTTCCTCTTGATAAGGTCCAAGGTGGGTTGCTGTAGGCCCTGATGTTTGTCACAGAGCAGAGCTATAGCTAGTTACTACTGTTCCTGACACTCTCCCTGACTGCAGAGAGCCCAGCTGAAGACTGCTACTGTGCTGCTGCAGAGAGTCATGGTGTTGTGTTGTTAGTCCTACAGCGAGCGGCCATTCTGTCTGTGTTTCCGTGTTTCCGTGTGTTTCTGTGTTTCCCTTCTGTTGCTCTCTCTCTCTGGCTGCTACTGAGGTGACCAGGGAGAGAGAGAGAGAGAGACTAGAAGGGAGGAGAGCCAGAGAAGGGCAGGGAGGGGAGGGAACTGAGGGACAGGGAGAAGAGGGGAGGGAAAGAGACACAGAGGGGAGGGCACTGCTAGGCAGAGAGAGACAGAGTGGAGGGCACTGCTAGGCAGAGAGAGACACAGAGGGGAGGGCACTGCTAGGCAGAGAGAGACACAGAGGGGAGGGCACTGCTAGGCAGAGAGAGGCAGGGAGAGACACATAGAGGGGAGGGCACTGCTAGGCAGAGAGAGGCAGGGAGAAGAGGGGAGGGGGAGGGAGAGACACATAGAGGGGAGGGCACTGCTAGGCAGAGAGAGGCAGGGATAGAGACACGTAGAGGGGAGGGCACTGTTAGGCAGAGAGAGGCAGGGATAGAGACACATAGAGGGGAGGGCACTGCTAGGCAGAGAGAGGCAGGGAGAGACACAGAGGGGAGGGGGAGGAAGAGACACATAGAGGGGAGGGCACTGCTAGGCAAAGAGAGGCAGGGAGAGACACATAGAGGGGAGGGCACTGCTAGGCAGAGAGAGGCAGGGAGACTGGAGGGGAGGGGGAGGGAGAGACACATAGAGGGGAGGGCACTGCTAGGCAGAAAGAGGCAGGGAGACTGGAGGGGAGGGGGAGGGAGAGACACATAGAGGGGAGGGCACTGCTAGGCAGAGAGAGGCAGGGAGAGACACAGAGGGGAGGGCACTGCTAGGCAGAGAGAGGCAGGGAGACTGGAGGGGAGGGGGAGGGAGAGACACATAGAGGGGAGGGCACTGCTAGACAGAGAGAGGTAGGGAGAGACACAGAGGGGAGGGCACTGCTAGGCAGAGAGAGGCAGGGAGAGACACAGAGGGGAGGGCACTGCTAGGCAGAGAGAGAGAGGTAAAGACACAGAGGGGAGGGCACTGCTAGGCAGAGAGAGGCAGGGAGAGACACAGAGGGGAGGGCACTGCTAGGCAGAGAGAGGCAGGGAGAGACACAGAAGGGGGGGGCACTGCTAGGCAGAGAGAGGCAGGTAGAAGAGGGGAGGGGGAGGGGGAGGGAGAGACACATAGAGGGGAGGGCACTGCTAGGCAGAGAGAGGCAGGGAGAGACACAGAGGGGGGGGGGCACTGCTAGGCAGAGAGAGGCAGGGAGACTGGAGGGGAGGGCACTGCTAGGCAGAGAGAGGCAGGGAGACTGGAGGGGAGGGGGAGGGAGGAGGGCACTGTTAGGCAGAGAGAGACAGGGAGAAGAGGGGAGGGGGAGGAGGGCACTGCTAGGCAGAGAGAGGCAGGGAGACTGGAGGGGAGGGGGAGGGAGAGACACATAGAGGGGAGGGCACTGCTAGACAGAGAGAGGTAGGGAGAGACACAGAGGGGAGGGCACTGCTAGGCAGAGAGAGGCAGGGAGAGACACAGAGGGGGGGGGCACTGCTAGGCAGAGAGAGGCAGGTAGAAGAGGGGAGGGGGAGGGGGAGGGAGAGACACATAGAGGGGAGGGCACTGCTAGGCAGAGAGAGGCAGGGAGAGACACAGAGGGGGGGGGGGCACTGCTAGGCAGAGAGAGGCAGGGAGACTGGAGGGGAGGGCACTGCTAGGCAGAGAGAGGCAGGGAGACTGGAGGGGAGGGCACTGCTAGGCAGAGAGATGCAGGGAGACTTGAGGGGAGGGGGAGGGAGGAGGGCACTGTTAGGCAGAGAGAGACAGGGAGAAGAGGGGAGGGGGGAGGAGGGCACTGCTAGGCAGAGAGAGACAGGGAGAAGAGGGGGGGAGGAGGGCACTGCTAGGCAGAGAGAGACAGGGAGAAGAGGGGGGGGAGGGCACTGCTAGGGGGCACTGCTGGGCAGAGAGAGACAGGGAGAAGAGGGGGGGGGGGCACTGCTAGGCAGAGGAAGACAGGTAGAAGAGGGGGGGGGGCACTGCTAGGCAGAGAGAGGCAGGGATAGAGACACAGAGGGGAAGGGAGAGGGAGGAAGGCACTGCTAGGCAGAGAGAGACAGGGAGACTGGAGGGGAGGGAGAGGGAGGAAGGCACTGCTAGGCAGAGAGAGGCAGGGATAGAGACACAGAGGGGAAGGGAGAGGGAGGAAGGCACTGCTAGGCAGAGAGAGACAGGGAGACTGGAGGGGAAGGGAGAGGGAGGAGGGCACTGCTAGGCAGAGAGAGGCAGGGAGACTGGAGGGGAGGGACAGGGAGGAGGGCACTCCTCCAAAGAACAGGACACACCCCTTGTCCTTGCTCTCATTAAGGAAGGAGGCTAAGAGACTTCTACTGGGACTTGTTAACCCTTCCTTTATACTCCAACATAATCACATTGGAAGAATTTATGACACTTTAAACCTCCACAGGTGCCTATAAATACATTGAGTATAAAGAGATGGTGTATATGTCAAGGTTACCTAGGGCTGGGGGATATGGACAAAATATCATATATCATTTGTCACCTTTTTGACCGTATTTGCTGTTTTTGAATGATGCTTTATGTGTAGTAATAATATGAGTAGCATAGACTAAGTAAAATAGTATAGAATACAGTATATACATATGAGATGAGTAATGTATAGACTAAGATACAGTAGAATAGTATAGAATACAGTATATACATATGAGATGAGTAATGTATAGACTAAGATACAGTAGAATAGTATAGAATACAGTATATACATATGAGATGAGTAATGTATAGACTAAGATACAGTAGAATAGTATAGAATACAGTATATACATATGAGATGAGTAATGTATAGACTAAGATACAGTAGAATAGTATAGAATACAGTATATACATATGAGATGAGTAATGTATAGACTAAGATACAGTAGAATAGTATAGAATACAGTATATACATATGAGATGAGTAATGCAAGATATGTAAACATTATTAAAGTGACTAGTGATCAATTTGTTAAAGTGGCCAGTGATTTCAGGTCTGTATGTTGGCAGCAGCCTCTCAATGTTAGTGGTGGCTGTTTAACAGTTTGATGGCCTTGAGATAGAAGCTGTTTTTCAGTCTCTCGGTCCCAGCTTTGATGCACCTGTACTGACCTCGCCTTCTGGATGGTAGCGGGTTGAACAGGCAGTGGCTCGGGTGGTTGTTGTCCTTGATGACCTTTTTGGCCTTCCTGTGACATCGGGTGCTGCAGGTGTTCTGGAGGGCAGGTAGTTTGCTCCCGTTGATGCGTTGTGCAGACCTCACTACCCTCTGGAGAGCCCTGCGGTTGTGGGCGGTGCAGTTGCCGTACCAGGCGGTGAAACAGCCCGACAGGATGCTCTCAATTGTGCATCTGTAAAACTTTGTGAGGGTTTTAGGTGACACGCCCCATTTCTTCAACCTCCTGAGGCACTGTTGTGCATTCTTCACCACACTGTCTGAATGGATGAACCATTTCAGTTTGTCAGTGATATGTACGCCAAGCAACTTTCCACCTTCTCCAATGCTGTCCCTTCGATGTGGATAGGGGGGTGCTCCCTCTGCTGTTTCCTGAAGTCCACGATCATCTCCTTTGTTGGTTGACGTTGAGTGTGAGGTTATTTTTCTGACACCACACTCCGAGTGCCCTCACCTCCTCCATGTAGGCCGTCTCGTTATTGTTGGTAATCAAGTCTACTACTGTTGTGACGTCTGCATGCCACCCAGTGATGGGTGAACAGGGAGTACAGGAGGGGGCTGAGCACGCACCCTTGTGGGGCCCCAGCGTTGAGGATCAGGGGAGTGGAGGTGTTGTTTCCTACCTTCACCACCTGGGGGCAGCCCTCTTCTAACCCCTGACCAATACATACGGG